>NW_027096296.1:0-60000 GCF_019320115.1 Miscanthus floridulus
AGTCTTCATGACTTGCTAGTTCTATGGTTTATTCATGAGCAATGTTGTCTAATCTTTGACTTTACATTGTGGTGTCATGTAATGCACTTTAAGTATGGACGTACCTAGGGCATGTTCTGCGTTATTTAGTTTGCCGTCATGTACTTCAAATGTTGTTATGTTGATTAATGTGCTCTATTATTAGACTTTTCATAGTGTTGTTGGTTTTATTATTTATTGTCATAATATTGAGTTTAATATTGCATAGGTACTGAAACGAGCTAACGTAGTGCAAATAAAACATAACGAAGTAGTGGATTACCTAATTCAACACACACAACACATGAAATGGCATGTCATAACATGTACCAAACTAGGGTATAGAGGTTCTGGACTAAATCTAACATGCCTTAGGTAATTGAAGCAAACAACAAGCATATAAAATGACATATGAGAACATGTGCCAAATAAGGGTACATAGTTCCTTCAACTAACCCTAATATGCCTTCGGTGATTAAACAAAAAAACACATGGACGTGGTCCATTAAAAAAGATTGGTTTGTCCTATTAGTGTGGCCACATAGCAAATTGTGTTGCACCTTCTCCACAGTAAGTAGCAATGCATCAAACTTAACCATGGTTTTTGAATCCATGCTCGGCGCCAGGATCCATGGCTCCGAGGTACCGGCCACGTCAACGCCACCTGGGATGCCCTGCTGTGCACGACCAGGCACCTCGGAGCCAAGATCGGTGGCTCCGATATGTGTTACCTCGGAGCCATGAGTCCTGGCGTCGACCCACAGGGTCCAAAGATGAGTTTATGTCTCCCAGGGGGGCAAACGTAAATTTTCTTAAAAAAAATGACCAAATTGTAAAAAAAAATGGGCTTGTACGAGATCGTTCGGTCCGGCAACCAAACAATAGGACATGTGGGCCCTATGCTGCATGCATTTGTACACGCATATGTTGATTCGAGCAACCAATGCTCTGTTCGCTTGGCTGATAAGTCATAGGTGAAAGTACTGTTGGCTGATTTATTATGAGAGAAAAAAACTATTTGTTGGCTAAAAAAATACGGTTTATAAGCCAAATGAACATGGTGCAAACCACCGCAGCCTTAATTGCTCCTATCGTTCAGCCAAGATTGGAAGGTCGTTGGACGACCACCAACCCATTTAGCTACCCGGATCGTTGGGCCAACAACTCTTGGAACGTGAAATTTTATAGAACTGTATACAAATTTTACAAAAAAAAAAAACAGTTCATTTTCACAAGAAAAATATAGGAGATCGAAGTTTTCCCTCGATTCCCAATGGAGGCCTTAGCAGGGAAGGGAGATTTTCTTTTGACTCTAAAGTTTGGCGATAGTTCAATTTTCTCTCCATATTTATAAAATCAGATTTTTAAGTTTCTTTTTACTTTACTAAACTTTAAAACCATTTATTATTCCACCTTTAACGGTTTTGTTTAGCGTGACATCACATTAATCACGAGGGGGAACTTCTTTGATATTTTCAGGAGGTAAATCAAACAACTGTATTTTTTTTAATTTGTTGCTTAACATTTTCATAAGCAACTAGAAGTCACAAAATCTGATTTAATCTTAGAAAAATTTGTTATATCTTAACAAAATCTGATTACATATTTTTGGCTAAAATCATGCTCAATCTTATGGTGTCTAAATTGGGATGAATTGGGTCTTCTATGGACTCATTTTAGTTTTAGTTTGCTAGTAAATGCTCTCGTATCTATCATAGCTATTAATGACTAGGCCTATTGTAAAATTTCAGGTGACTTTGGCGACAACACAAATAAGATGTAGTGATATCATACTTATCCTATTTAATATGAACAGAAGTGTCGTTTGATTATATCTAGGACCATGTTAGTGTAGAAAAGCATGGAGTGTTGTCATTGAAGTGTGAGTAATATAACTCATAGGTATCACTCCATAAACACCAGCAATACCAAAAAAAACATTCTAGAAAAACAAAAAAAGAAGATAATAGATAACAAGTGTCTACCATCGAGAGTAGTCTGTGCGACGCCACTATACGGCGAACGTTCACTCAAACTGAAAGCAACGAGCGATTCTCCGACAGCCTATAGTTTCCTTTTCAGAAAAATAATTATTCCTGCTGCTTCCTTTTACGGATGGCGCGCGCGTCTCTTTGTTTTTCAGCTTTCGGGCGGGAATGGTGGGCGCGTAGGCATTCCATTCTCTTTTCGCAGACGTGGTGGGCACGGACATGGTGGGTCTCACGCGCTCCCATATTTTTTTGAGAATCGTGTGCACATAACTTAAATAACTGAGTTAGACAGCATAACTTCGACAAATATCTTAACAATGCTAAGTTATACAAATACTAGCTTTTTTAGCGCAAAATTTACATTTTGAAAATGCCTACTTCCTTTTCCAGGCGCGCAAGCATTCCATTCTCTTTTCGGGCACGTGCTGGGCGCGTAGGTGCTGGATCTCACGCATTCCCACATTTTTTTTTATTTTTTCGAACCATGTGAACATAACTTAGATAACTGAATTACACAGCATAACTTCAGCGAATAACTTAGCAGTACTCCTACATCCTCTTTTATGTTTCATCAGCCTTTTTTCTCCTTTCGGGACATGGGAAAAGGGTTTATAGAAGGGTTGGGGGATGAAATAAAAGTAACTTTTACGACCTATAGTACACAGTAAATTCCATAGTATGATCTAAACTTCCAAAACCAGATAAATAAATAACTTTCATAACTTCTGCAACGATAATCTCAACATCTCTATAATTATGACATTGAGCTTATCTATTTAAATATTTTAATATTTAAAATAACAAATACAAAACACAAGTTAGATACATTACTCTTTACAGTACTGAAATCCTCACAATTACGAGAGCATCTTCTTTGACAATACTGAAGTCCTTAAATGGACAGATGACTTCAAATCTATGTTCCCTCGTGTTTGCAATAACAACATATCAATATCTATTCTAGTAATTCAAATCCATGTTCTCTCGTGTTTGCAATAACAACATACCAATATCTATTCTTGTAAGCTAGAACAAAAATCTTTAGAAAAAAACAAAAAAATTTAATGAATTTCAATATGAAATGAATATGACAAATACATTCATAAAACATAATATTTCTCATCATTTTTAAACAGAAAAAGACACGTATATCACAAAGCAACACACACATACAGATAGTATGGAATGAATTATATTAACAAAACTTACAAGGTCAGCATTGTCTAGACTGTATCCAACGTATCTCTCTTAGAAGTGATAAGAAATATCACTTGAAACAAGATCGGCATTTTAAAGTTCGAGCCAATAAATATGCATATAAGATTTAATAAATACATATTGAAAAGTATTATCACAATGGGTAATTAAGTACCCATTTGAGAATAAAAAGTTAGACGTAGAAGTAGCAAAAAAAACTTAAGCATATAATTTAATAAACCAAATCCAACACATAAGTTAATTACTACAAGTTATGTGCAAAATATAATAAACCAAACAACTTATGTGCAAAAAAAAGTTAGACATAAAAGCTAACAACTACAGGTTATGTCAACAAATTGAGACAAACTTATGTGGAGAAACTTAGACATACATGTTATGTACAGAAAGTTATACATGTGAAGAAAGTTAGATATAAAAATTTGACACAAACTTAATATGTACAGGTTATGTGCACAAAGTTAGACATAAAAGTTTGAGAACAAACTTAAAATATAATACAGAAACTACAACATATAATAACTACAATAAACAAGTGAACTAGATGCATATAATTTAATAAAACAAGTTCAATATAAGGAAAATATTAGCACAGTTCATACCAGTACTTCATACATACAAGTTACGTGCAAAATAAGTACAATAAATTAATTAATCCCAATTGTAAAAAAACAGATGCTTATGAATAAATTATCTGAAAAAGAAACAAATGTCAAATAAGATTGACCAAGAAACTCAGAAACAGAGTTGGGAAAAATATATTTGCACCGCTCAGACGAAGATAGAGAATCGGAGAAATGTTTACGAAATTGCTCTTCCATTACTGCAACTCCCATAATGTTCATAACATGAGCTGAGATTGAACCAAAAACTTTCATGGACAGTCCAAATGCCCGATGGTCTACCCAATGCACTTTCAATATTTTAATAATCCTAGGGCTGAGAAAGGAGAGGAAATGATTAAAGCGTTAAATCATACTCCCTCTGTCCCTAAATATGTGTCGCCACGGTTTGCGTGCCAATAAGTTTGACTCGATTTATAGAAAATCTATGCAACATTTGTGTCTCCAAATAAATTTGTTAAAAAACTAGATTCAAATATCTATCCAATGATAATAATTATGTACCATAAATATTACTATTTTTTAATATATATTTAGTCGAAGTTGTTTCTTGGAAAACGAAAACGATAAACATTTAGGGACAGAGGGAGTAGTCATCTTGTAACTGAATAGAATGTAATTGTTTGGTAGGATAAGAACTAGAAGAAGTTACCTTCTAACGGGATATGGACCAGGAATATTAGAAACAATATACTGATGAACAGCTTTCTCTATAGCATTTGAAATGAAGACATGCTTGAAGAAGAATGCTTTAGAAGGTATTGAACTTTCTCGTGGATATTCAAATTCCATTCTAGGAGATTTGATGGATCTCATATTTTGAATCACCAAAACTGTGTCATCTAACTTCTTGACAGTGCCTTCATCCCAAAAATCATCAAAATTATGAAAGCAAGATGAATCAGGTTGCATTACATTATCAGGTGTACTACTGCTGACATGTACCTGTTTCCCACAATCCTTGTTAGTGTCTAATTGGCTTTCTTGATGAGATGCAGGTACATCACTTTGCTTGCCAGGTTGAGCAATATCAAACTTTAATTTCTTCTTTGCTCCATATGAAACAATATTCATTGGTTCAAAGCCCAGGTGATCTAAGCACTCTCCTGTTGTTGTATTTCTTTGTAAATCACCTAGATCATTACATATTGGTCTTTTCTTCAATGGCATCACATAAGAAGCCTGTGTTGGCATTGCTAATTTGACCTCTGGGATCTTTTCTTTTGCCTCTGGAACAAAAGTTGAGCAGGCTGGCTCCAAACTAAGAATCGACAGAGTCAATTTGGAAATACTTTGTGGACTGGACAAATGTTCAGCTTCATGGTATTCATTTGGAGTAATTGAGTGCAGCAAATCTTGTAAAATAGGTTCTCCAAATTCATCAACATCATTGATTCCTTTAGCATCAATTGGAAACAAACTACCAGCAACCATATGGAAAAGTTGTTCATAGCAACCAAAAGTATCTGAAATTTCAATCTCAGGAAGATGCAGTGACTTAAAATTTGATAAGCGAACACTCTTATTTGATTGTTGATTCGCAATTCGTTCAACTTGATCAGTAGCTGTTGAGGACCGATGGACAACTTTATCAGAACTCTGGCATAAATCACTTGGCCTCGGTAACTTGCACTGAGAATCAAAATTTGTTGACAACATGAGTGAACTGTTGTTGTGATTCATCTTTATAATCTCAGCTGTTTTGACGATCTGATCAATGATTGCAGGTCTTGTCACCTTCACAAAGTTTGATCACAATTGTTCATAGGTATCTTGGAGCTGAAGGCGAACCTGTTGGAGCATTGAGTAACAAAAAAAAACTTTACAATATCTCAATAGAAAAAAAAACTGATAACCATAAAGGACTATGGTTACACAAGTAAAACAAATTTATATGAGGACATGGTACAAAAACAGAACTCGAAAAATAATAACACAAATCATAACTCCTACTGTCGAAGTTATGTCTAACAGTTAAGGCCTTAACTTATGTACACTAAGTTATACAGTCTAAGTTATATGCTTAACTTTTCAACAATAACTTAAGTACATAAGTATATCATCTGTATAACCCATGTATATATATTGTACTATGTAACTTACCAACATAAGCATGTTTTTTTATAAAAAATAAAGAAGAAGAAAATAATGGCACAAGCAAAAATTAGATGCAAAAGAAACTAATATTACATTAGTGAATTCTTCACTAGGAAGTATAGAAGTAAGGATTTGTTCAACATCCAGTTTTGTGCCAATGAATACGCCTTCTGTAAGATTGACTTTACTGAATGGTGTCAATGAAATGTCCTTCATCTGCATGTCAGATAAAAAATTATATATATATATATATATATATATATATATATATATTAATTGTCAAACATAGCTGTACAAAAATATTATGCAATTGAAGTACAAAAAGAGTGGACAAAAATTCAAAATACTTACAGGTTTCTGCCAAACATTACATGATCTTCATTTATAGCATCAAGTTTAGTGAACTTTGTAACAATTTCAGTAGTCCACAGACTTATACGTGGAACTGAATTTGGAAGATAGAATTTAGATACATCAAGGAACTCAAAATAAATTAGCTGACATTTGAACAAAAACAAATTATGAATACCAAAAAAATGAAAACTAATCACATTGAGATATACGAAGAAAAAAGAACTATGGAATAATTAGCATTACCATTAGCACAAACACACAGCCAGATAGTGCAAATACGCCACATGTCATTTCAGACTGCTAGAATTTGTGAATATCTTCAACCAATTTGTCTAAAACAATCCCAGACCAATCATATGTTGCAATTTTATCAGTTTTCAACACAAGAGAATAGAATTCCGGACTACTACATTCACTACTTGTTGGACATAAGAAGCATGTTACAAGAAAAAGTGTGAAAACCTTCTTGAACTTGTCACCTTCTAAATCTTCAATCAACATAGACATAAGCTCATTGATCATTGGGTACTTGCCACAACATTTGATATCCTTAGTAATGAATCTTTTCATATTATCATTAGATGCACTTGAAAGAGAGTAGCCACCAATTGGGATCCCAAGAACTTGATGTACTTGGTGTGATGTTATATGTGGCAGAACCGCCTAATCTAATGCCTCCCAGGAGTGCTCGTCTTTCATTAGACACTAAGCACTCAGGGGAGAACACCAAATTACTCGATTCCGTCGGGCACACTCTAGGGGAGAACCCAAAAATCCACATTTTTCCATCAGGATCACAAATGAGAGAATAAAGCTTACAACATTTTTAACCATTTCTTACATCACTTTTAATACATCAAAGTATAATATTTATTATTATAACAACGAAATGTAATCATATTATCAGAGTTATGAACAATTTAATGTAACAGCGGAATATAAACATGTGATCAGAAATAATTATCTGTTCATGGCATGATAAAGCATTGATATGTAAACTATGACAACAGATTATAAAACTTTCCTTTATAAAACATTTGGTGAGAGTTATAAATACAAACTACGATCGCAGCGTAAAGAAAATCCTCTCTGAGCCCACCAGGAGGAATCCACACACAAGGGTCAGCTCTAGCCTCCACCTGTCACCTGCAACAGGGGAAATAAAACCCTGAGTACTCAATTGTACTCAGCAAGACTTACCCGATAGGAGAAAAGAAAAGATTCTAAGGATATGTAAGGCTATCTGGCTTGTGGGTTTATTGCATCTGCATGAAGCATTACTAAAAGTGCGTCCTTATATTAGATTTTTATTAGCAGTGCATTAGTTCATTAACTAACCATTCTATATAAGCACGTGTGCTACTTTCAAGCAGATGGTAAGCAATTAGATTTCTTTTTCCTTTCATCTTTCATCTTCCAGTTCTTACTACGATGCTAGAGGTAAGACAAGCCGTACCGACTCGACAGCGATTCGTGAACAAATGTGCCCAGCTGGGTGCCCCAAAAACACACGCCCCGCTTATATCCAAGGCACAAGCAGGACCAACCCATCACCCTCTTGTCCTGGGTGTCCAGGTCCCCGTCCAAACTGGGACTCCAAGCCCCCACCCCTAAGTTCTGGACTCAGTGCGGTGCAAGGACCTCCTCCACCAAAAAAAAACCTGACAGTCGGTCCAGAAAAAAGCCAGATCCATGACAAGAGAGCAACAAGTCTTATAAGCGCCCATACCCAAGTATGTGCTTAGGACAATAGATCTGTGACTTGCCTCGCATCCATTGCAACAATCGGTCCTTAATTGACACAGGCAGAGAAAGCAGTGTAACCAAGCCATGCCCCGCGTCCACGGCGACACAACCTTTTACACCCACCAATACCCAAACCATATCCCTGCCTAGTCACCATTTTCTTTTCCACCATTTATATTTTCCAGTGATAATAATACAGTAATATATTTCCTATCTCTCGCGAGTGACAACCCTCACTCGACTTCTACCGGAGTCCTGTAGTATAGCAATCTACACAATTCTGTCATACTAGTAAGACTCATAGGATATATATATATATATATATATATATATATATGCAAGTGGGTTTCATTCAACTCCTTAAAATTTAATGCACAAATATAATTTAAACTACAGAAAAGTAGGAGTTATGCACCGGGGCTTGCCTGGGTAAGATATATATTAAAAAGTTAGTATCTGCATTGTCAGATCATCCACATCATCTGAATATAAAGTCCATTGCATCATCTCCTTGAGAGAATACCATTACACCATCTTCGGATTCCTAATCGTCCTCCAATTGATCCGTTGATCCATCATCGCACCTATATGATATGCAATGCGACGCAATGCAAAGACATAATTAATCGACTGCAACCGTGACTCGTAAAATATGATTTACGCCTCTCAAATTAACGAGCTGGTTGTAACAATGACCGTTCTTAGGCTACATATCCATGTTGGTGAATTAGGCGTTATTTCCCAATAATTGTTTTAGTTATACAAACCCAAGTTGTTACTTTATTTCATTCTATCAATTTAATTATTATTTGAAATAGAGCATCATTAACTACTCTAGTAAACTAATTATTCAGGTGCTACAAAAATTATAGGGAATACCTAATATTATTAGGAACCTACTGTAAAAATTTCAGATCCAATACTATTACCAATTTATCACAATAATTCCTACAAGTTATCTTTTTTATGATATTAAGTACCTTAAATTAATTATATAGCCTCCAAGAATATTATCAAACTATATGAACAAAATATATTCAGGTAGATCATGATTTTAGGAGACTAACAAAATTGGTTTCACAATTTTTGGATTCCTATACCATCTTATATTGATTTTACAAATCTGCTTCAGCATTCAATTAGGAAATACCTCAAAAATGAAAGAGGCCCGGCTGCAACAAACTGGGCCAGCAGCCGTGCACGCGGCCTGCTAACCAGGCGCGGCCCAGTGGCGCGGTAAGGGCGCGATGGCCCAAGGCGGGCGGGCGGCTAGCGGCCGGCAATGGCGATAACCGCACGGGCGGCCCACTGGGGCGCGTGGCCCAGCGCACAGCGCGGCAACCGGCTGACCCAAGCGGCATAGGCGGCGGCCCAATGCGGGCGAACGGCCTAAGCGCAAGGCAGCCCAGCCAGCCGGCGATTTTTGCAAAAATGACCCTACGCTTTTCTCTATTCAACGCTAGATCCAGAGTACTGTTTAAATGAGTCGCATATTTCACAATAAGAACCCTGTATTAATTCTAGTCTTGGATTCTCACCCTTCCTTCCTTCTCAAAGCAGAGCATGGAGCAGAGCCACCGGCCGGTGGTGGTGGCAACGGCGTGGGGGGCGGGAAAGGCGCGGCAGTGGTGGAGAACTCACCGGCGAGCTACATAGGGACCCATGTGGCCACAGGCTAGCCATGGCGAGACCAGAGCCGGGCCCCGGTAGCCTACCCGCGTGAGCCGTGGCATCGGCGAGTCGACTACAGCGGTGCGGGCGTGCAGGGCAACGGAATGGATGCTAGAGCGCCACGCAGTGGAGGAAGAGGAGGGCGCGCCGGTGCTTCACGCGGTGGAGCAGAGAGCAGGGAAGGTGGCGTGCCGGACATGGCTGGCCACGACGGAATCGGCGTTGGCACTTGAGAGAGGCATGGCCGTAGTCTAGCGTAGGGAGGGAAGGGGCGGTGCATGCTCTCGCATGAGAAAAAGGGGTGACGATTAAGCAGCTGTGGGCACGGCCATGGCTTGCAGCGGGCAGCGGGCGGGTTGCGTCCGGTTGAGTGATGGTGTCGTGGACAAGCAGAGTGAGGGCGAGGGAGAAAACAGTGCTACTGGCATGGTAGTGGGGACATGGTGGCGGGGAAGGAGCCATGCGCGTGCTCGGTGAGAGGGAGGAGAGCGGCGGCGCTACGAGCACACGGGCATGGCCACTGCAACAGGAGGCGCGCGGACTGGGCGAACAACGCCACAGGCTGCTGCGGGAAGGAAGAAGAGGGCGCCGCTTCTGGATGCAGTGAGACGGGGAAGGATAAGGCCAAGGCTGTAGTTGGTGGCGTGACATTCGCGTGATGCGGCTTAAAGAACACATGCCGTGATGACTCAACCTGGCCGGACACGAAGGCAGACAACGGAGGCAGACTAGAGCTGGAGCGTCTCCTCCACGACAGTAGAAAAGGAAAGAGGGGAAAACAGCGTGAGACACGGTAGGGCAGCGCAGAGAAAATGCCAATGCCAACAGGGACAAGCCGAGGTAGGCAAGCAGAGACAGGTCTAGCATGACTTGACTCGGCCTAGAAAACACTCTAGACAAAGGCAGGCAGAGGCCACAGGAAAAACAAGGAGACACGTGCGGGCTCAGTTACTTCTTAAAGATGATGGCAGGATAGCCTAGCCCAACGTGGCCAGCAGGGCGTGCCAATTTGCACAGACAAGACTACGGAGGTAGACCATGCAATAGGAAAAGTAAGGACCTTATGCGAGCTCATCACCAATTCATAAGCGCGATGTGGGGGGAAAACAAGGAGGACGGTGCAGCGTGTCCGTTAGCTACGCGCCTACACGCACACGAAACGTGAAAGGACATAACGAGGGCAGGGGTAGAACCACGTGCGGCAGCGTGAAAAACGACAA
The DNA here is from genome assembly GCF_019320115.1 of Miscanthus floridulus. NCBI lineage: Eukaryota > Viridiplantae > Streptophyta > Magnoliopsida > Poales > Poaceae > Miscanthus > Miscanthus floridulus. The sequence goes on from NW_027096296.1 coordinate 10,939, forward strand.
CAAATGACGAGGCCAGCAGTGAGGGGGGGACAAGGAGCGGCTCGGCAAATGCAGACAGAAGCAAGCCAAAGAGAGAAGCAAAAGTAAAGACCGAGAAGTAAGAATACGGATGGATGAGGAGACTTTGCACTGCCGCGCCATGACGAGAGACGAGACGGTGAATAATTACCATGCAACAAGTACGCTGTACGCAAGAAAAATAAACGAAGTTGCTGCGCTCTCTTTCTCGTCAGTTCTTGCTTAACAAAATAAACCCATGAGTATATATATATCATTCTATTTATTAATGGATTTTATTTTATTTATAAAAGTCACTTTTCATGATTAATCTAATAGAACAAACCATTCACCATTTACTTACTAGAATCGTTATTGGATATTCCTAAATATCTTTATGTATCAAGCAATTTAACTTGACATTGATTCGAGTCTACAAAACTAAGTCACACACACGATTCCCTTACCATGGCAAGGGATGCTTTAAATAAAAAAAATCTGAGAAACTCATTTCAAAAAAATTTCTAAGGCCTAAATCAAGGTGCTAAATAAGATCATAACACCGAGGTGTTACATTATAGTCACAGTGTATCCAGTTGGTAAGACGAGACTTCTTCTACTAACATCAAAATGTCTAACAAGCCATAGAACAATTGATTTTGCAATGTGCCTGCAAGACAAATCTAATAGATGGTGGAAGCCAAGTGTCTGAACTATTTTCCTTTGAGTCAAGCTCAATGATTTGGCAACTGATATCAACTTTGGTAAAGATAATTTTGTCGTGAAGTACTACAATTGAACTAAAAGAATGTATATTAAAAAACTATCAGCATGGTAGCCATAGATATGCAGATTTGACTGTATGAGAGAATGAATAGAATAAAGTGAATAACAGAGTATGGATCCATCAGCATGGTAGCCTGAGGTGGACTTGCGCGTGTCCGGGCAACCAGCCCAATCAGCGTCAATGTACACCACAAGATCAGTGGTAGGTGATGGCCACAACAGTAGACCCAAGTGGAGAGTGCCCCTGAAAGTGCATCTAGCCCTTTAGTGGGTTTTGGATGATTGAATGACAACGTGATTAAAGGGCTAACCCATTTGCTAAGTGTGAACAGGTAATAGGTTATCTCACATGTACTTAATGAAAGCCAAAATAATGTGTAGTTGTGTAAACAATCTAGTTCAAGCACACGACAACAATGCAAATGGAATTCATGCTAAGGCTTAATTATTGTGGGGTTTCCATGTACTATGTGAAAGCAAGCTTGTAAGAATTAATTAATGAGACATGAGGGATTGCATATAGAATGGTCTCATATTTGAAGCTTCCTAAATTGAAATAAAAAAGGATAACAATACATGAATGGATGATTCAACACAAGATGTGACTTGATGGCTTGAGATGGTGAAGATAGCAAGGAAAGGCTTCGAGGTACTAAGCAAGGGTGAAGGGCAAGCGATGGCTTGGTGGCCGAAGAACCTAGCTAGGGTGAAGAAGGAAGTACTTGCATTTAGTTGAGGTACTAATCAAGCTATGATGTTCATGTTTATGTAGAGGATCAAATCACTATTGGAGTGTTTGATGGAAGTGACTTGATACATTTGGGATTATTCAAAATTTGATGAATGGAATCAAGTCACATGCTCAAGATGGCTATGCTCAAGTGAAAAGATCAACATCAACATGTTAGCACCCTTACTTGATGAAGATTGGAAGGGACGGCATCAATTCAAAAGAGATCAACTCAAGTGATATAAATTCATTTTTTTCTTTGATCTTGAGATTAATAGGTATGCCGTACTATTAAGAGGGATGCATCATGTTGATAGATAATGTTTCATAAGTGCTCAAGCCAACCCATGTGAGTTTTAAGTATTTGAGAGACAAAAGAGCTAACTGATTTCTTGCTAATCTGGCAATACCGGACGTGTCCAGTATTTGTCTAGCAGCTATAAAATTTCTGTTCTCGGGTTGGTTCGTTGGGAGTTCCGACGTAAGTCGGGAGTTTCGATGGTCGGGAGTCCCGGCATGGGTTGGGAGTTCCGACGTCTCGCACTTTAACTGACTTGGAGGGTTCACTGTCTAGGTCATACCGGACGTGTTCGGTATTCATACCAGATGTGTCCGGTATGCCTGACCAGAAGCCAACGGCTATTTTTCAAAAGCCTTGAGGGTCAGGAGTTCCGACGTGAGTTAGGAGTTCCGACAGTCAGGAGTTCCGACATGCGTCGGGAGTTCCGACACCTCACTAACTTTAACTCAATTACATGTTTTCCAAATTTGCTGAGGGCCAGGAGTTCCGACGCTCGGGAGTCCCAGCATTCATTGGGAGTTCCGATGCCTCACAACTTCACTGTAACTTAGTTACTGTTGGCGCAGTATAAGTCATACTGGACGTGTCCGGTATTGCAACGGCTATAAAACGGCTAGTTTTTCATTGGGGCTATAAATACTCCCAAGCCTCCAACTTTGGAGGCTGCTGATTTTGCTGACATACACACATGTTTTTTAGCCTTGCCAACTCTCCTAAACCCTCTCTTAGTGAGTGTGTGATACAAATTGCAAAATCCATTTGTGGGTTAAGAGAGAATTTGAAAAAGAGAGCAAGCCACCACTTGAGCACTTGTGCATATTGTCAATCTCGTGATTCGCATTTGTTACTCTTGGACTCTTCGGTCCAAGACGGTTAGGCGTCACCGAAGAGCACCCAGGTGTGCCACGGAAAGTTTGTAACGGTCGATTCCGCCGCCTCAGAATCATCTAGTGGAAGGAGAAAAATGAGTTGGAAAAGACACCGGCTAGAGTGACCTTTGTGGTACCCTCTAGGGCTGACCTTTGCTGGGTTGCCCGCAGCCCCCTCAATGGAGAGTAGGACTCAAATGAGTCTGAACTTCGGTAAAACAAATATCGTGTCTCAATTTGTATTTCATTTGATATTTGTGTTGCTCTAGCTCTTGTGCAGGTTCTCTGTGTATATTGATATCTCTAGTAGGTACCTGCAGCCAGGTTTGAAGATAGAAATCTAAAGGAGCAAGTTCGGGGCTGTTCTGCAAAAACCGTGCATACCAGACACGTCCGGTATTCATACCGGACACGTCCGGTATTAGAGCTCTGTGCTGAAAATATTTATTTTTAGTTCTAACTTTGTGTTGCAGGGTTATAGCTTCTAGATACATTATTTATACCTTATATACTCTGTGGCTAACTTGTTAGGGGCGGTATTACTCTTTTGGAGTTTCCAATTTGGAAACTCCCTTTACTAATTATTTCCATATTTAAAGGTGTTAATTTTCAGAAACGCCTATTCACCCCCTCTAGGCGGCATCCTAGGTCCTTTCAATTGGTATCAGAGCGAGGTTCTCACCTAAAGCTTCACCGCCGTGAGAAAAGGATGTCGACGCCTATCGAGTTGGAGCCGGTGCTTCTCCAAAATGATGGTTCAAACTTTCTAACTTGGTCAACACATGTACTCAATGTTTTTAGAGATATTAGTCCTCTTGTTGAGCATATTATGGATGCAAGCATACCTCTTTCTATAGTTGATTGGAGCAACTACAAAAATTTGTCAAAAGAGGAAGAGATATGCGTGCAACTCAATGCTCAAGCTATTAATGTCATTTTGAGTACATTGAGTATAGAGGTTCAAGATGAGGCAATCTTCAATGGACAACCACCTTCGGAGAGTGCTCATCTCATTTGGACTAGACTTTTTGATTTATATGGAAAATCTAAATGTGATGATGCACTTGAGATCGAGTCAATGGAAAGTATGTCCATTGTGTCTTCATGCGGCAAAGAAGCCTCACAAGACCTCAAGGGTGCCGAGCTAGAGAAAGAAGTGCAAGCAGCGCATGACCTGCTATCTGCCTGCATGTACTGGACGTGTCCGGTATGCCTACCAGACGTGTCTAGTATGGCTGAGGCAGCAGACCAGTAAGCAGCTGTTTGCAACGATGCTCAAGCCTGGTGGCGACCAAGTGATGAGTCAACCTTAGTATCTCATGATACTCATCACTTGTGTCTCATGGCCAAGAAAAGCAAGAAGAAGGTTAACAAGAAAATCAAGAAAAGGAGAAAGCACAGGTAGATGATCAAGATGAGAGTCATGTTGAAGTTGAAGACAACTACAACCTTGATCATCTCAATCGCAAAGACAAGTTCATCATCATGAAGATAGTTGAAAAGAATGATGAGCTTGAAGAAGAGATTGAGAAGCAAGAGCAATCACTTCAAAAGCAAGAATTGTTTCTCATCTCCAAGATGGAAGAACTAAAGGCTCTAAGTGAAAGGTATAAAAAATTGTCAATTGAGCATGCTTTAGTTACTAAATCCTCTTCTAGTGTTTCACAACTAGAGAAGGAAAACTTGGAGCTCAAGGCAAGGCTAGATGAACTATCAAGCAAGTATAATGTGCTACAAGCAAACTATGTTCATCTAAAGTGCTCTCATGAGGAAGTAGTAGAATCAAGCTTCATGCTTGAGGTAGCTCATGAGGTTATCATCACCTCGGTAAAATTTTCTCAACCTCTTACACATTCACTCACTAGTACACCATCTCAATTAAATATTTCTTGTACTAATGAATGTGCTCCTCAAACAAGCCAATCTTCAATTGAGCTAAATCTTAGAGAAAACATAGAGCTCAAAGAAGAAGTGCAAAGGTTAAAGAAAGATGTGATTCGGTTAAAGGGTAAGGAGAAAGCACAACCTTCTCAAGATAACCGTGATAACATGGTGAAGAAGCTTGAGAAGGGTTCAAACCTTGCTTCCTCCAAAGACCAACAAAAGAATCACATCTCAAGCATGTCCAACACAACCAAGAGCAAGAAACATGGAAAAAGGATGTGCTATGGTTGTAGATTGTATGGACATGAGTGGGCTATGTGTCCACACAAGAGTTGGGCCAACAAGGTTGAAGCCGCCAATCAAAAGGCTTCTACCAAGGAGGCCAAGCAAATGAAGAGTGATGGACAAAGTGCTTGTCTCATGAGCAAGAAATTGGGGCATCCTACCAAGAAATGCCCAATGTACAAAGAGGCAAGAAAGGAATACCAAGTTGCAACAAGAAGATGCTATGGATGCAATGAGATGGGCCATAAGGTTGATAGATGTCCATACAAGCAAAGCAAGCATAGAGCAAACAAAGGCCACATATGCTATGCTTGTAGAAGAAAGGGGCATCTAAGCTATGAATGCCCAAATGGTAATGCTCCTAAGCCAAACACATATGTTTATAATGATAAGCTTAGGAAGACCACAAATGGAGTGAGCACTAGCAAGGTGGTGTGTTCACCACAAACTAGTGCTAGAGCCATTTGGGTGCCTAAGCACTTGTTGACTAACTCAAAAGGATCCAACAAGAGTTGGGTACCAAAGTATGCTTAGGTTAATGATGTAGGTACTTGATGATGAGATGAAAACTTTGGGGTGGTTGAGCAAGCAATTTGATAATATTCACTCAATCTATCAACCAATTCTTATCATAATCCCTTATATGGTTGACCCGAAGATAATTCAATGAACATATCATATATTTCATCCTCACCATTGGTAACAAGTACCTAAACCTTTTAGGATAGCCACCTTGTTCATTTCGTGTTCTATAGTTCACAAATAGGTACATTTATGAAATAATAAAAGTGGCTATTTAGATTCAATTAAAAGGAATTCTACTTTGCCATATGATGCTTTTGATCGCTATCTAGTAGAGTGATTTATTTGTTGAGATGCTAGTATACAATAAATAATAAAGCTAAACAAAGAATCACAAGTAGCAAATTAATTGTGTCTGTTCTGCACCTGCCGGACGTGCCCGATATTACTACTAGACGTGTCCGGTATGGCCAGGGACAGAAAGGCAGTGGTTCTGTTCTAAGTTTTCCGGACGTGTCCGGTATTGCAGGAACCAGAACACTGATAAGATTACAACTGAGTCTTTGATCCATATATTCTCATATATCCTCAATTTACTCAGAAGCTTGTGGTTTATCAAAACACGTAGGTGATCGTAGGAGGGCGCTATGCCGAAGAGGGCGAAGTGCGGGGTAGACGAGCTCAGTGTTTTGGTGGGCAAGATGTTAATGATATATGTGGTTGTCTGCATAGCTTCGACCTAGAATGAGGGTGGTAGGGAAGCCTGGAACAGTAGGGAGTGAATCACATTGTTAATGGAACGAATGATACGCTTGGCCTTACCGTTCTAGGAGGAAGTGTATGGGCATGACATGCGGAGGCGAACACCATGGGTAAGGAAGAACGTGCAGGAGCTAGAGTTGTCAAACTCACGACCGTTGTCGCACTAAACTACCTTGAAGGTGGTGGACACAAGGGCAAAAAAGTGAGCGTGTGTTGGAAAAGCGTCAGATTTCAACTTCAGAGCAAACGTCCATAAATAATGTGAACAATCATCAAGAATAACCAAGTAATATTTATAGCCTGAGACACTAAGAACAGGTGATGTCCATAGATCACAATGTATCAGATCAAAGTTATTGGACGCTTGAGAAGTTGACAAATGAAATGGAAGACGCACATGACAACCTAATTGACATGCATGACAAACAGTAGTAGTATCATGATGACAAGTAGGAAGACTCGATGCAAGCTTGGAGAGGGTCTCATGTCTAGGATGATCGAGGCGGTGATGCCAAAGTGAAGACTCGGTGGCGGCGACCAAGGAGTGAGTAGCTGGTAGCCGGAGAGGGTACAACGGTCTGGAACTATTGCACCTGATGATCACGTTTCAAGATAGAAGATCCTTCATAGAACACCCAGTCGGGTCAAACTCAATAGAACAATTGTTATCTATAGTGAACTGGCGAACAGAAATTAGGTTCTTAATAAGTTGGGAAACCAGCACATTATTAAGACGTAAAGACGGTGAAATAACTATACAACCAGTGGATGTAACGGGGAGTAAGGATCCGTTACCGACAACAATGGACGATGGAGTAGGATACCGTGAAGAAGTAGTATGTGAAAGTGAATCAGAATGTGAGGACATGTGAGAGGTTGCACCTGAATCAAAGTACCAGTCATTGTTGTTTTGTGGCTGCTACAGCGTCATGGTGCTGAATGTCGAGGCCAGAGATGGCTGATCCCATGTAGGAAGCCCGACGAGCGGTTGGTAGTAGTCGGGGGGTGGTGCAGTCTAGGACCCGGTGTTTTCCATAACTGGGGTGGGCACAGCATGCTATTGAAGAGTCTGCTGGCTAGCAGAGCGTGCTGAGGCATGCCGAGCAGTGACGCAAGTGGAGGCCGCTGCCCAGGCTGTGGTCCAGGCCACATTTGGATGGCCCTGATCCACGGGCAGTAGAAGGAGAGCCATGGCGCGCCTCTGGAGCCGGAGCTGCCAGGCTTAAACTGTCCACCAGAGGGCGCGCTGGACTAGGCACCTGGCTACGTACCACTGGGTATCGGGTTGCCACCAGCGTCGTCGCGCCGGTCACCATGTTTTTTGTGGTGGTTCTTGGATGGAGCAGAGCCACCCTGAAGCCTACGCTGGAGGCTATAGGCTGCTGAACAGTAGGAGGGCGCAACGGGGCTAACGTAGTGGTGGAAGCGGCAAGCGCTGTCGATTAAGACGATGACATGTTCTCCATCGTCAGCTCCTCCAGGAGGAGGCCAGCCTTCACATCTAGAAATGTGGGGAAGGAGCGCCCTCGTCGGAGATGCATGCCGACGGTCTTGAAGCGCTCATTCAAACCGCGAATGAGGTTGAGGACGAGGGTGCGGTCAGTGATGACTTCACCTAAGTCACCAAGCTTGTCTACCATGCGCTTGAGCTCCTTACAGTAATCAGTGATGGACAGATCACCTTGAACGCAGTTGCGGAGCTTGGCGTCGAGGAGGGCGCGTGTCTCGCGATTGTTGAAGAACTAGGACTCCACGGCGCGCCAAGTGTCGTGGGCAGTGGAGTTACGCGTTGAGATCATCGCGACGAGGTTGTCGGAGATGGTGCAAAGGATCCATGACTTGACAACACAATCCATGCGCTGCCAGTCAGGGAAACCAGGCGCCGGTAAGTCCTGCAGGACATGATGTTGAAGAGAATACTTCCCAACGATGAGGAGGACCTGATCGCGCCACCGATTGAAGTTGCCGGTGTTGAGGTCGAGAACAACCGTGACAAGGTTGCGGATGTTCTGGACCGCTACTGCCCGGGAGTGGAGGTTGGCGATTGCAGCAGCCTTGTGCAGAAGGAGGGTTTGATGTAGATCGGTGTTGTCGTTGTGGTCGGAGGCATGATCGGAGAGGAAGTCCTCACCGTCCCCGTCCACGGGAGCGCCAGTGGCGGCACGTTCCCGCTCGGCGCATGCCAGGGCGTCACGAGCACGGGCGGTGGCGGCGTCGCGCTCCAGAGTGGTGGCATAGGCTTCCTTCTCAGCAGCGGCGGCGCGCGCGAGGGCGGCATCGCGCTCAGCTTTCCGATTGGCTGCGCGTAGGCACGCAGCGGCTTCGCATTGGCGGCTTTGGCGGCAGTGGCAGCCTTGGCCTAGGCATCGAAGTCCAGGCTGGATATTGCGGCGACGTGGGGGCGGCAGCCTTGGAGGCGGCAGCGGCTACCGATTTGGGAGAGGGGGGAGGAGTCCCAGGCATCGCAGCACAGCAGGGGAAGCCGACGCAGATGGGTGGGAGGAGCGCAGCCAAGGGGGAAGGCGCGCTAGGGCAGCGGAGGTGGAATCGGGGTGAATACCCAGACTCGTGATACCATGAGAGAAGAGGTGGCTTGGAAAAACTCAGTAGATTGATTATGGAGGTACTAAATGAATACAATATATATAGGCAAGGATTGTCAAGGGTTTATAAAAACACCCAATCAACAGTGATCCTTGCCTAAACCAAGATCATCTACCATAAAACCCCAAGGGGCGCCTACAGGCGCACTCAGCCCAAGCCCAGGGCGTTATAGCCCATACAACAATGCTAATGACCCAAGATACAGCCCATAATATGGCAGTCTAACAGTACCTCCTAAACAAAAAGACATAGATTAGTCATACTATCACAAGTTACTATGAAAAGACTATGACATCGAGAAAGTGACTAGAATATTTAACATACTGTTGTGGTATGCTCGAAGTACAGCTGAAAGATATGTCCTTCAACATGACACATTAAGTCTTGGTTCAACTCGAAGTACAGCTGAAAGATATGTCCTTAGTACAGCTGAAAGACCTAGGCCGGAGATGTCGCCACCCGCTTACGTGGCGGTGGGGAGGAGGCGTTGCGTGGTCGCCTTCGAGCTTCGTGCTGGGGAGCGGCCGAGCGGTGGGCGGCGCTGTGTGGTAATGGTGGCGTGGGAGAGATCCCGTGACGTCGCCGGCCCATCATCCATCGGCGGCTGGCCCTAGGCAAGCTGCCGACGGCGTGGCGGACTCGCTTCCGCGGCGTGGTTCGGCGGCGGCGCATATCACAAAGTCCCGATGCGGGAGAGGATGAACTAGGGGAGAGAAAAGAAAAAGGGAAAAACAAGGAAAATAAATAAACTGACAGATTGGTCCCTCATACTAGGGGAGATTATTGATGGTCTACTGCAGCATCTCTCCTAATAGTTTAAAAAATAATATTAGACCACCCTAATACCATCTTATTAGGGGAGTTGTATCGAGAGGCTGGAGATGCTCTCAAGGAGACTTTTTATCCCCGGCCTGGCCAGGCCAGAAACTGAAAACCAATCAGCGTGCCTTCAGGGCTTCTCCAGTGGCCCGTGGAAAACCGACTCATGAGCTGAGGTGGCAGCCCATGAGTCGACTCATCACCACTGGAGTACCACCGGCTCATGGAAGATGTCAGGAACCGATTCAAAATCTTGAGCCGATTCATGGAGAATAAACAAATATTTTTGATACAGTACAACGGCCAACCTGCCAACCACCCAACCGTTAAGGCTTTCCAAAAAAAAAAAAAGTGCTACAGTAGCCATCACATCGAATCTTGCGATACATGCATGAAGCATTAAATGTAGATAAAAAAAACTAATTGCACAGTTTGGTTGAAAATTGCGAGACGAACGTTTTGAGCCTAATTAGTCCATGATTTAACACTATTTGCCAAATAAAAACGAAAGTGCTACAGTAACCAAATTTCCAACTTCCACCCAACTAAACACGCGCTTGCTCAACCCAACTAGCTAGCCGTTGTTCATTACACAAACAGATATACAAATAAACTCTCCTCTCCATTTGAGAGAACACAAGCATGGACCCATCTTCTACTGGTGGCTTCACAAATTTGTTGAACTCTTCAACCTCAAGCCCAGAATTTCAAGGGCCACAAAGTGGCTACAACCAGCAATATCCAAATTTCCCTCCACCTCATTTCGACCATGATTTTCGACCACCACCATATAGACCCATTCCATCCCATTATCCACATCATTTCAATCCTTTTGTGGTTCAACTAGGATTTCAACAGTTTCGTGGAACATCAAGCTACCATGGTACTCCTTACCATGAAGGTTTGATGCAGTTCCAGCAAGGAAGTTTCAGAGCTGCTATGGCCTGTGATCCATCATCTCCGGTTGGATCAGGTGGCTTGTTTGGAGGCATTGGTGGTAGTGGTTCACGTGCTGATGAATCTGAGTCTCCCATTTCTGTTCCACAGCCATCACATGGGGTTCCTGTAATCAATCAAGCGCAAAGTGAGAGCAGACTAGAGGAAGAAAATAAAAAATCTGGGCGTAGATTGTGGAGTAAGCCTATGAACCTAAGGCAAGTACGTGCATGGCTCAACAACTCCAATGATCCAATACAAGGCGTTGACAAGAAATATAATCACTACTGGAAAGATGTCGCCAAAGAATACAACAAGCATTCACCTAAAGAAGAGCGAAGGTCAGCGTCCGTGTTGAAAAATCACTGGAATAGATATCATCCTATAGTGATGAAGTTCAATCATTGTTGGAATAGAATGAAAAATGCACATGCTAGTGGTGAATCAGATGATCAAATAATGATGAGAGCTCATGCAGTTTTCAGCAATGAAAATTCAGACAAGCCATTCCTATTGGAATATTGGTGGAGAGAAGTGAAGGGGCAGCCTAAATGGGAGAGAGTGTACCCATCAATAGAGAATAAAAGGACAAAGTTAAATGCATCTCGAGCTTACACCTCTTCTTCAAATCAAGATACAGACGAAGCTAGTGCTGAAGTACATCGTCGCCCTATTGGCCAGAAGGCAGCAAAAGCACAAAGAAAAGGGAAAGGGAAAGTATCATCACATTGTTCAGAAGGCTCCCTGTCAAATGATATAGTGAACTCTTTCAATGATTTCCAGCTGAAGAAGTTACAAGCAATTGAAAAAATGGCTGAAGCAATAAGTGAGCATTCTAAAGCCATTGCTAAGTGTTGGGTATCATAAAACGGGGTACCCTGAGCGTATACCGAAAATATCGCCTAGACCCCGTTTAAGACAAAGCCAAAAGGCAAACCGTTGGTTAACCCCTGGCCTCGTCCGAGCCCACCGGCTCTCCGCCTCGCTCGAGGCCTCGCACAGAAGGCCTCGACGGCCTGCCAAATCTCCGCCTCGCACGGGAGGCCTCGGACGGGGAACCAATTCTCCGTCTCGCCCGAGGCCCCGCGCGTAAAGCCTCAGACGAGATGCCGATTCTCCGTATCGCTCGAGGCCGGCTCGGCAACAACCCGTCGCTTCTGCCTCAACCAGTATCCCCGACCGAGCGTCACGTCCCATTAATGCGCCAACCACTCCCGCGATATCAGCCGGACGACGGCTCGACACTGCGGAGCGGCCGACGAGACGGGAGGTCGCATCAACGCCACACCATCCAGGACAGGACGGGGCAGGGGTTACCGGCCACTGTGCTCTGGTGCTGTGCCCACGATCAGCGCCCGCACTACACTGCGCCACCTAACCCCTGCCCCAGGAACAACGCGGCGTGGGGAGTCAAGTCCGGGTCACCATAGCCTCGGAATCAACGCACGGGACCAACTGCTCCCCCTGAGCCTCGGCAGTATACTTCAGGGTCTCGGCAACCTCGGGATTCGCGCCCGCCGAGCCTCCCACGATGTCTCGGCCTCGGCACCAACTGAGTCTCGGCTTCTCACGCAGTCAACACACGGTGACCGGCGCGTCGACCGCCACGCCCCGTTTCAAGCTAACACTGGAGCTCCCACGACGTACAGGGTCGGATGTGACCGGCACGTCGCCCCAGTACTTCAAGAACGGGACCACTCCATCGACCACGCCGCCACAGTAACAGGCTACAGGGCTCGGACATGCTGCCTCCGTTCGCACGACGCCGAATAGCTAGCGCATGTATCACCCATGTCCCCCCCTTCAACTATAAAAGGGAGGGACCAGGGCCGTTTCTGGGGGGGCGGACGTTTACGATTAGGCCAACGCCCACGCGACAAACTCACGCATAAACACACGGACGAACACACGAGCTTCCCCGCTGCTTGAGATCAACGTCTCAAGTAACCCACGCCACTCCACGCAGAGACCTGGGACTAGCTCCCTCTCTCGCCCCGCTTGTAACCCCCTACTACGAGCATTTCGGTGCAAGGAATAAAAGATCGAACTCTCAGACTGGACGTAGGGCACCCATTGCCCGAACCAGTATAAACCTTGTGTCTCTTTGCATCACCATCCAGGATTGGGCACACGCAGTACAAATTTACTAGTTGGTTGAGGGTCCGCCGGTCCGAAACACCGACACTAAGCAAACTGCAGCAAATGAAGAGAAGACAAGGGACAAGAAATTGAACAAATACCTAAAGCTAGTCACTGTCGATACTGCAAATTTTAGTGCTGAACAAAAGGCCACCGTCATGCTAGAAGCCGTTGCTTCCCATGACCTCTGGATATGGCATGCCTTTTTTAGTACTGCAGGATCAAACAATGATATTAATGTGTTGAATCAATCAACAATATTCACAGAAGTGTTGCAAGGGAGAGCTCCAGAAGTTCAGTTTATGGTTAATGGCAATGAGTACAACATGGGCTATTACCTAACAGATGGAATTTATCCTGAGTGGGTGACATTTGTGAAATCATTACCAGAGGCTTTTAGTGATAAGGATAAAGTTTTTGCCATCAAACAGGCGAAAGTGAGGAAAGATGTGGAATGTGTATTTGGTGTCTTACAAGCTCGTTTTGCTATTGTAAGTAACCCAGCTCGTATGTGGACTAGGGAAACACTTTCTCAGATCATGTATGCTTGCATTATATTGCACAACATGATCATAGAGGATGAAAGGGATTCTTATGGGGCTTGCAATGATCACAACTATGATCAGACAAACTCCACTGCCTTGGTCAATTATCGTCACGGGCCCATTAACGAGTTTGCTACGATGCTCGAGATAAACACAGCTATTCATGACAGGTCTATGCATCGTCGCCTGAAGGCTGACTTGACAGAGCATATATGGCAAAGATTTGGAAGTACACAAGATCAGGATACAGACTAGTCTGTCTTAGAATAATCTATGTTCGTGTAGCACATTTTTCTCTAGGTTTTTTTTTGTTGTTGTTGTAATCCCAATTTATCTTTTCAATCTTATTGTGTACGCATTGCTCATAAGATGGAAAATAAGTGGTACTGCCCCATTTAGTTTCAATGATCCATTTTTTTCTGTACCCAACTTTCAGATCGGATAAATCATTTTGGAAAAGAAACAGAAAATCCAAGATTCGTAGTGTATAAGTCAAACGTTGGAATGCACGCATAAATCGAATTTAACAGATCGATGCCCGCCCACCAAAACCGTAACAGATCGACGGGGCAGCTCACCTCGACGCGGACGAGTGGAATTGTCCTCCTGCGACAGCGGCGGGCGGAGCCTCGACCTCCATGTACGCAGCCGACCGCGACATCCAGCTGCTCCTTGAAGCAGCCCTCTGCTTGCAGTCCGCGCCTCGCCGCGCCGCAGCGGACGGGTCCCCCGCGCGCCGAGCTCGGAGCCAACCTCGTACGGCGGGTGCCTGGCCGCTGGAGTCGACTGAGGCAGAGGGAGGAGGCGATGCGGAGAGGTGAGGTGCGCCTGATGCTGTCGTTGAATGGCCGAGATCTGGATGCGCCGCCGTTGCCTGCTCGTGAAGAATGATGCGGAAAGGAGACTTCAACCAAGTCGTGCGAGTGGGCCGGGTCCAAAAGCCAAGGGGTTTTTTATTCGCAATCAGATCACGATGAGTCGACAAGACTCGAAGCTGGTGTACGTGGCCCTGATGGGTGTAGGTGCCCTCACGTAGTCCGATGATCCAAGTAGTTGCATCTGTAAATTGGAGAGAGAAGTTTTAGGCCTGCAATGCAAGTGCAAGCAAACATGAGTTTGTCTCCTCAATCTGAATTTTCTCGGTGCTCATATGAGAAGGTGACCATTGCACCTGCCTTCTTTGCGACAGTCCTGCAGCAAGCAACTCTGATCCGTCCGAATTTAGAGGAAAATGATTACAGGCAAACGGTAGTGGCATGAGTAAATACCATCATCCATCATTAATATAATCCATAGTACATGAAGCCTGAAGGATGTCCAAAATCAGCTGCTTGCAATGGTACGAGCAGAACTCAGCTGGCATGTGGCACAGTAGCACCGAGCCCGCACCGGCATCAGCACTCCAAGGCAGCAGCATCTGTAGCATGCAGCATCGCGGTGAACAGTTCTTTAACGCTTCCGCGGAGGAAGCACCGCCATTCTCTTGGGTGCTGCCGATCAGCTCCTGAATCTCCTTCACGCGCCGCCTCATCTCAGCCCCTTTGGCGGTGTCCCCCATCACCGTCTCCAGGACCTCCGCCAGCCGCTGCCGTTCGACCACCGACGACGAGCCCTCGGCGTTGCCCCTCGCCACCTCGACGCAGGCGCCCCACTCCCGCTCCAGCATCTCGCAGTTGAAGAACTGGTCCCCTTGCAGCGGCCACCCGATGATGGGCACGCCGTGCGCCACGCTCTCCAGCACCGAGTTCCACCCACAGTGGCTCAGGAACGCGCCGGTCGACGCGTGCGCCAGGATGCTCAGCTGCGGCGCCCACCCGCGGACCAGGAGACCCGTGTCGTTGGAGCGCACCCTCTCCTCGAACCCTTCCGGCAGCCACTTGTCCAATCCGAACGTTTCGGTGTCGTCGCCGAGCCCGATGGGCGGCCGGATGGCCCAGAGGAATGGCCGGCCGGTGAGCTCGAGCGCCGCGGCCAGTTCCATCATTTGGTCTGGCCGTAAGCTATTCTGGGAGCCGAACCGCATGACGCTGTCCAGCCACCGCATGACGCTGTCGCGGTGGCTGGTGTGCTGTGTCGGGAGGCGGATAAGCGGGCCGATGGGCAAGACAGGCACGCCCAAGGTTCGCCGGAGCATGCGCAGCCCGGCCGGCTCCAACTCCTCCGCGGTGTTGATGAGCACGGCGTTGGTGCCGTACCCGAGCGCTATCTGCCGGCGATGAAAGGCGGACCACGGGTCCGTGCCGTCGGCGAGGAGGAGGTGCGCCGGGAGCTGCGAGCGGTGGACCGTGACCTCCGGGTGGTCCGGCTGGCAGAACGCCTCCGTCTCGCCTCCGGGCGCGCGCCGGTGCGGGAGGTGGTTCCAGAGCGAGTGGTACACCACGCTGCCGAACGCGCCGCAGGAGTCGAAGAACGCGTGGCCTGCTCCGCGCCGGCCCGCGGCGGCGGTCGTCCACGCCTGGAAGGGGTCAGCGACAACGATGACCGGTTCTTCTTCAGCAGCGTCGACGCAGACGCCGGCCAGGAAGGCGTCGAAGGCGGCTTGGAGCGCGGGCGACTCGGTAGACTTGGAGCCAGGAAGGTGTTGTTGAGCAGTACTGTTCGCTTGGTTAGCCATCAACGCTAGTACCTAGTACCGTAAGCCGCACAACGACTGGACGCAATCCAGCTGCAAGGTCACTCTCGAGCTATCAGGGCAGTCCCAACGTGACAAGAAGTAGCGAGGACAGGATTGTATTGATAGAGTTTAATTGTCAGCTATTACATGATGTCGGAAGCGAACGAAGATGCGTTGCCTCACTGGTAGCTATGAGTCATATTTGGTAGCTTGCCATTTTCTCAATGAATCTGGCAATAGGACCAGGGGATCATTCATTCTCCATAATGCTCCCCTTCTTAATATGAACTTATGCACTTAATATATTAAAAACTAGTTAGTCCATAAGGATCTGAGTTAATGGGTGAGCTAATCTTTAGCTAAGCCCCCAACTAGTCGTTAATCCACTAGTTGGCAAAACATAGCTAATTGGGTCTAACAGGGGCAACCAATCTCGAAAAAGTCAAACAATAGTATTTGCGTGGAAATAATATTATACATTAGTCCTAGGATCAATACAACACAGGACTAATTTGTAGCTAGCTAACTGTTAGCCAACTAACAATTAGTCCTAGTCCTAGTCCGGACTAACTAGTCCTAATCAATACAAACAGGGCTTAAGTTATGTTGATTTCCTATACCCGCCTTTATAAAGTGCTTCGGATCATTCCTGTGTAGGAGAGATTTAGAGATATATCCATAACCAGAGTCAAAAGTCATTAAGGTAGCAGACGAACTAGAAGTCTACCAATGTCACAAAAAAGAACTACATGTAGCATCGAGGCGTACAATTTCTAAAAGATTCGAGCTCTTTGAGGCTCCTCTCTCAATTATTTGACATATTTTTCTTTGATACAAGATACAAATAAGAGAAGTTTAAATTTAAATACATGAAGACACTCCATTTCTACCTTCGAAATGTGGCTTATATATAATCAATAATGCCATAACGTCGATCACAGTCTCATTAGTTATACTTCTCTTCTATTTACCATTAGCTTAACACGTAATCATCATAGAAGAATCATTCATAGGCAATATGTACATACCTATTGTTCCCAAACATGCAATCAACTAATAAAGAAACTCAATTAACGTTCCTTTGTGCAGGGACATAAATTACATTATTTGACAAAACATAGCAATGGGAGAGTGTAGCGGCCACATCTTCAAACTTGGCAATTCAACACTCCAGTCATGTGTTTCCCCCAGGCCTGGGCGTTCGGGTTACCCGATTTTTTCGGGTCGGGTAATTCGGGTAATTCAAAATTCGGGTAATAAAAATTGCTACCCGATATTACCCCTGAAAAAACACTACCCGCAAATTCGGGTACCCGATAATTCGGGTTCGGGTATTACCCGATATACCCAAATTTACAGAAAACAACAAACTACACTAAATTTCAGTAGCGATCTATACATAATTTCAGCAGCAATTTGTATAGAATTTCAATAGCAATTTGTAGAGAATAATATATTACAGTCACTCATTCAAATAGAGAGAATTATATTCTAATAAAGTGATAAGTTAAATGGTTCAGCTAACAACACATGATGAATACAAAGACAAAATAAATCTTTAGGTAGTTCAGGTAGTTTGAGTACCGGGGGATATTACCCGAATTACCCAAACTAATTTCGGGTAATCAAAATCGCTATCCGAATTTAGAATCGGGTACCTCGGGTTCGGGTAATTCAGGTCCGGGTTCGGGTAATTCGGGTATGGGTAATGGGTATCGGGTATTTTGCCCAGGCTTAGTTTCCCCATTGCTAATCTCTAGATAGTAAGGATACCCTGTAAATTAGTAATATGCACATAGCACCTGAATTAATCCTCCAATATCAACATAAAGTATTCACAAGTGAAATTACAACATAACTCATAATTACCCTTTTTTTTATCAAGCCAATCCTTAAAGTCATTATTGTCCTGCACATGCCCGTCTTCCCAGTACCTGCAAAAAGCACACAAATGTAGACCAACAAGTTGTTTCAAAGTTCATGCAACAACGCCCAACCGAGGCACAAAAATCTTTGCACTTCTGACGTCCACCATTGGTGCAACAATGCTCCACAGTGTGAACGTGTGGCACAGTATGGGACTGTTTGGATCACTAGTTCAAGGACAAAGTTTAGTCCTTGAACTAAAGGAACTAAAGTTTAATCCCTAATGGGGTGTTTGGATCTCTGTGCTAAACTTTAGTCTTTCACCCTACAATGACCAATTTGCCTACAAAGAGGAGAAGAGGAGGGGACACAGTTGAGGAAGAAGAGGAGCCTCGCTCGAGCTCAGGTCCGGCTTGCCGCTGCCGTACGAGATCCGCCGCCACCGCAGGGATCTATAGGGCGCGGTGTGGAGAGCGCAGGGATCTCCGGGGCGCGGTGCGAAGTAGCGCAGGGACCTCTTGCTACCGTGGCGCACGGTGCTGGGAGGGCGAGCTCCGTGTGGGCGAGCGCTGCTTGGGCGCATTGCGAGTAGGAAGCGCGGGGCGGTGCACAGGCGAACAGGAGGCGTGGGGCGGCGCGCTGCGAGCCTGAGATGCGAATAGAAGCGGGGGTGGTTTGGGGTGGGTGGGTTGGGGGTATTAGGTGTCCACTGCACCCTCCAAGGCATTTTTACCCCAGTTTAGGACCCCTTGAGGAGCAAATGGACTAAACTTTAGTTCTCCTCATTTGTTCACTTTTAATCCACCTGTTTGGATCCCCATGGCAAAACAAAAGGCTAAAAGTGCAGGACTAAAGTTTTGCCATTCCAGCTCCAAAATTACAATTTCATTGTCTTTTATGTAGCAACGAAGCTTGAGAAGTGAAAAACCTACATAAAAGGGGATCAATTCAAAAGAATGTCCTATTTTATCATGTAGGTGTGTACAGGAAAGATGGCACAAATATTAAAAGGCTGATCTGCACTGTGTCATGCTACTAGCCTTGCCTTATTGATGATAGAGGTAGTTTTCAAGTAATACAGCTTTCCACCAACCAGGAACACTGCAACATAAGCTTCAAAAATAACTGAAACACTTGCAACGTACGTTTGAAACACTTAAAAAACACCAAAGAAAACTTGAAAACGTGTGTGTAGCCATTGCGAACATATGCAAATATCCAGATGAAACACTTACAACATAAATATGAAAACAGCTAAAACATTTGCATATATATATGCAACATCCAGATCTACTTTTGCAACATCCAAATGAAATACTTGCAATATACATATGAAACAGATCAAATATTTGAAACATACACTTGAAATATACACTCTGCTGCAGCAAGAGAGAGAGATCAGCAACAGATTATGTCTTACAATTTTGTGTATCTGCTCGGGTGTTACCAAACCTCAGATCCAAACACATGTGTTTTCTTGTTAGCATTGACCTAGCTAAAACCGGGCAGTTTTTTAATACTGCTATCCTTCAATCAACTTCCTGACTGATTTCACATCCTCCCATTGGCCCAATGATGCGTATATCCCAGAAAGGGATACATGAATACCGGTGTTATCGGGATCAAGCTTCATAAGATTCTGCGCAGCAACCTCTCCCAGCTCCTTGTTTCCTCGCATCCGGCATGCTCCAAGCAAGGAGCACCAACCATACGCATTGGGTTTGATAGGCATCTCACTTATGAATTTTTCTGCTTCATCTAGTCTCCCAGCTCGACCATACATATCAATGATACATGAATAATGCTCCTCTTTAGGCTCAATACCATGTGCATCCTTCATAGAGTAAAAATATTCCAGTCCTTCGTCCACTAATCCAGCATGACTGCATGCAGTCAGGAGGCAGACAAATGTAATGTGATTTGGCCTGATACCACTTGCAGTCATCCTGTCAAAAGCTTGGATTGCCCCCCAACCATGACCGTGCTGTGCATATACATTTATAACCGCATTCCAGGCGGCCTCAGTGTGGTATCCAATCTCATTAAATAACTGAAGGGACAAACTTATGAGGCCACATTTTCCATACATATACACAAGGGTGGAACCAACAAATGAGTCACTGATCAAACTTGTCTTGATGACTTGAGCATGCAGCTGAGCACCTTGTTCGAGCAGATCTTGCATGGCACAGCCCTTAATCATGCTCGTGAAAGTGAATTCATTGGGCTCGACACCTTGCCTCCCCAACTCAGTATACGTCTCAAGAGCCTCCTCAATACGATCAGCCTCAATGTAACCGTCAATCAGTGAGGTGCCTAACACAACATTCCAACCTCCAGGATCAATCTTCACCACACGAGAGGCACTCTCCAAATCCCCAGACTTAGCATACATGTCCAATAGCGCATTCCTCACAACAGTTTCCAGTTCAAACCCAGCCTTAATTATACAACAATGCAGGCTTCGACCAAACCATCCATCCTTGAGCCCTCCTGATGCACTCAACGCACTGCAGAAGACATGCTGGTCAGCTCCAACCAGCCCCTCACATTTCATATCCCGGAAAGCCAGAATAGCGGCCTCGAGGCTCCCGTTCTTTGCATAGCCGTCGATCATGGTAGTCCACGTGACGACATCCCTGTGAGGCATTTGTTCAAATACCCTGCACGCCTCGTCAAGGAGCCCGCACTTGGAGTACATGTCCGCAAGGTTGCTCGCGACGAAGAGCTCAGTGTCAAAGCCAAGCCTGATGCCGATGCAGTGCAGCTGCGCGCCGGGGCGCGGGGCGGAGAGTGCGGCCGCGGCGCGCGCGGCGCTGGAGAGCGCGAACTGCGTGGGGGCGACGTGCACGCGGCGCATGGCGGCGAAGGCGGCGAGCGCGTCGTGGTGCATGGAGTTCTGGACGAGACCCGAGATGAGCGTCGTCCAGGAGACGAGGTTGGGGCGGGGTAAGACGCCGAACACGCGGACGGCAGAGGCCGCGTTGGCGCAGTGGGAGTACATGGTGATGAGGTGGTTGGCGAGGAAGGTGGACGTGGCAGCTGCGCCGGTGAGCAAGAGGCGCGCATGGAGGGCGCGGCCGCGGCGGATGTCACCGGTGCGGCCGCACGACTTGAGGAGCGCGGCGAAGCGGAGGGAGGCGGCGGCTGCCGGCGGGCCTGTGTTCTGGCTCCGGAGCTTTCCCATGCGTGGGCTGGAATTGAAATGGCAGTGAGAGAGACCCCGCGTGTACTTAACTTTGGCAGTTCAAAAAAAACTTTGGCAGAGGATTTTAGGCCACCGAACCCAATATATAAGAATTGAATTTTTTTTCTCTGGAAGTACAAGTTATAGTATCTGACACACACTGTGGTTAAGAAGTACTTATCACCCGGACCGTTGTGAAACATTTCTACTTGAGACTGCAAATAAAATGGGGAAAAAACCCCGATGCGAAGCCTATGCCGAGCGGGGCTCGAACCCAGGCTATGGGGCCTCCGCTAAACAACTCTCACCACTGAGCCATCTGGCTCGTTCGCTATAAGAATTGAACTTGGTATCATTGCAAGAAATGTATTCTAACTCGTATATAATCATGATCAGGGTTAGGTCAGAAGTGTGTAGGTGTAGTTTAGGGTCTTCTTCTTAATATACTAAAGTGCAGCTCTCCTGCGTTTTTCGAGGAAAAAAAAACAAAACAAACTCTTCACTGCTCAGTGCTATGTGAGGCTCGTATGGGCTCTAAAATTTTGGAGGCCTAATAAGGTCGCCCTATTTGTATTGGGTTTTATAAAGACTTAACAGGCTCATAAACATAAACGATAAAGATATATAAATCTCAAGGCCCATAAATACTATATATTATAATAAATATAATCACATATGAAAAAATTTAACTACAGTTTAAACAAGTGGTTATCATCATGCACATCTATTTGTGAGATTGTAAAAGTTAGAATACAACCCACATGCTTATGACACACACACATAAACTCAGATTTAGCTTGCTAAATCGGGCTTGCTAGTGCCTGGACGTCCGGATGGACGGGGCGTCCGGACGCCCACGCCTACAGTCCTTTTTCGCACCGTTTTGCGCGTCCACATGGGGCCTGCACCGCCCCCGAACATCACCAGCATCGAGAAGAGAGGGACGAGGCGGCGGATGCCCAGCCAGCGCCGGGAGGAGGAGGAGACACCGAGGCGAGGCAGCAGGCGCCTGCGGACCCCGTCAGTGTCAGGGTCCACTAGTACCCGTTTGCGAGCGCTAGGTCGACAGCGAGGGCACGATCAGCCGCGGCGGCGAAGGGGCGGGCTGCAGGTGGCGCGGCGGCCGCCAGGGCGCAAAGAATTATGCCTGTAAACAGGTCACATTTCCACCAATCTCTCAATCGCCAATTTTAGGCATATGAAAACCTTCGTCTCTAGTCTCTACCGTCTACCAACTACTGATTCACATTTCACAATCAATCAATCACCAATTCCAACCATGTGCAATGTACAATAGTGTACTGTCTCAGTACTCATTTTACTCACCAGATAAGCAGAGAAGCACTCTTACAGAGAAGGCGAGGAGCGGCCACCGTCATAATAGAAGCCGTTGCTTCCCATGACCTCTGGATATGGCATGCCTTTTTTGGTGCTGCAGGATCAAACAATGATATTAATGTGTTGAATCAATCAACAATATTCACAGAAGTGTTGCAAGGGAGAGCTCCAGAAGTTCAGTTTATGGTTAATGGCAATAAGTACAACATGGGCTATTACCTAACAGATGGAATTTATCCTGAGTGGGTGACATTTGTGAAATCATTACCTGAGGCTTTAAGTGATAAGGATAAAGTTTCTGCCATCAAACAGGTGAAAGTGAGAAAAGATGTGGAATGTGTATTTGGTGTCTTACAAGCTCGTTTTGCTATTGTACGTAACCCAACTCGTATGTGGACTAGGGAAGCACTTTCTCAGATCATGTATGCTTGCATTATATTGCACAACATGATCATAGAGGATGAAAGGGATTTTTATGGGGCTTGCAATGATCACAACTATGATCAGACAAACTCCACTGCCTTGGTCAATTATCGTCACGGGCCCATTAACGAGTTTGCTACGATGCTCGAGATAAACACAGCTATTCATGACAGGTCTATGCATCGTCGCCTGAAGGCTGACTTGACAGAGCATATATGGCAAAGATTTGGAAGTACACAAGATCAGGATACAGACTAGTCTGTCTTAGAATAATCTATGTTCGTGTAGCACATTTTTCTCTAGTGTTTTTTTTTTGTTGTTGTAATCCCAATTTATCTTTTCAATCTTATTGTGTACGCATTGCTCATAAGATGGAAAATAAGTGGTACTGCCCCATTTAGTTTCCATGATCCATTTTTTTTTCTGTACCCAACTTTCAGATCGGATAAATCATTTTGGAAAAGAAACAGAAAATCCAAGATTCATAGTGTATAAGTCAAACGTTGGAATGCACGCATAAATCGAATTTAACAGATCGATGCCCGCCCACCAAAACCGTAACAGATCGACGGGGCACCTCACCTCGACGCCGACGAGTGGAAGTGTCCTCCTGCGACAGCGGCGGGCGGAGCCTCGACCTCCATGTACGCAGCCGACCGCGACATCCAGCTGCTCCTTGAAGCAGCCCTCTGCTTGCAGTCTGCGCCTCGCCGCGCCGCCGCGGACGGGTCCCCCGCGCGCCGAGCTCGGAGCCAACCTCGTACGGCGGGTGCTTGGCCGCTGGAGTCGACTGAGGCAGAGGGAGGAGGCGATGCGGAGAGGTGAGGTGCGCCTGATGCTGTCGCCGAATGGCCGAGATCTGGATGCGCCGCCGTTGCCTGCTCGTGAAGAATGATGCGGAAAGGAGACGGGGGGATGAAGGGGACGGAGACTTCAACCAAGTCGTGCGAGTGGGCCGGGTCCAAAAGCCAAGGGGTTTTTTATTCGCAATCAGATCACGATGAGTCGACAACACTGGAGGATGAGAGGGTCGACTCGAAGCTGGTGTACGTGGCCCTGATGGGTCGACCCACCAACCACTGTAGGTGCCCTCACGTAGTCCGATGATCCAAGTAGTTGCATCTGTAAATTGGAGAGAGAAGTTTTAGGCCTGCAATGCAAGTGCAAGCAAACATGAGTTTGTCTCCTCAATCTGAATTTTCTCGGTGCTCATATGAGAAGGTGACCATTGCACCTGCCTGCTTTGCGACAGTCCTGCAGCAAGCAACTCTGATCCGTCCGAATTTAGAGGAAAATGATTACAGGGAAACGGTAGTGGCATGAGTAAATACCATCATCCATCATTAATATAATCCATAGTACATGAAGCCTGAAGGATGTCCAAAATCAGCTGCTTGCAATGGTACGAGCAGAACTCAGCTGGCATGTGGCACAGTAGCACCGAGCCCGCACCGGCATCAGCACTCCAAGGCAGCAGCATCTGTAGCATGCAGCATCGCGGTGAACAGTTCTTTAACGCTTCCGCGGAGGAAGCACCGCCATTCTCTTGGGTGCTGCCGATCAGCTCCTGAATCTCCTTCACGCGCCGCCTCATCTCTCAGCCCCTTTCGCGGTGTCCCCCATCACCGTCTCCTGGACCTCCGCCAGCCGCTGCCGCTCGACCACCGACGACGAGCCCTCGGCGTTGCCCCTCGCCACCTCGACGCAGGCGCCCCACTCCCGCTCCAGCATCTCGCAGTTGAAGAACTGGTCCCCTTGCAGCGGCCACCCGATGATGGGCACGCCGTGCGCCACGCTCTCCAGCACCGAGTTCCACCCGCAGTGGCTCAGGAACGCGCCGGTCGACGCGTGCGCCAGGATGCTCAGCTGCGGCGCCCACCCGCGGACCAGGAGACCCGTGTCGTTGGAGCGCACCCTCTCCTCGAACCCTTCCGGCAGCCACTTGTCCAATCCGAACGTTTCGGTGTCGTCGCCGAGCCCGACGGGCGGCCGGATGGCCCAGAGGAATGGCCGGCCGGTGAGCTCGAGCGCCGCGGCCAGTTCCATCATTTGGTCTGGCCGTAAGCTATTCTGGGAGCCGAACGAGATGTACAGAACCGACAAATTCAACTTCTCACGGGCGTCCAGCCACCGCATGACGCTGTCGCGGTGGCTGGTGTGCTGTGTCGGGAGGCGGATAAGCGGGCCGATGGGCAAGACAGGCACGCCCATGGTTCGCCGGAGCATGCGCAGCCCGGCCGGCTCCAACTCCTCCGCGGTGTTGATGAGCACGGCGTCGGTGCCGTACCCGAGAGCTATCTGCCGGCGATGAAAGGCGGACCACGGGTCCGTGCCGTCGGCGAGGAGGAGGTGCGCCGGGAGCTGCGAGCGGTGGACCGTGACCTCCGGGTGGTCCGGCAGGCAGAACGCCTCCGCCTCGCCTCCGGGCGCGCGCCGGTGCGGGAGGTGGTTCCAGAGCGAGTGGTACACCACGCTGCCGAACGCGCCGCAGGAGTCGAAGAACGCGTGGCCTGCTCCGCGCCGGCCCGCGGCGGCGGTCGTCCACGCCTGGAAGGGGTCAGCGACGACGACGACCGGTTCTTCTTCAGCAGCGTCGACGCAGACGCCGGCCAGGAAGGCGTCGAAGGCGGCTTGGAGCGCGGGCGACTCGGTAGACTGGAAAAGCGCGAGGAAGTGGCGGACGTGGACGGTGTCGGCGGACTCGGCCCCCGCCGGCAGGCCGTGCTCCTCTGGCGCGAAGGGCAGCGCGTGAAACCTGAGGAACGGCGCCCCCGCCGCCGCCGCGGAGGAGGAGCTTGCGCGGAGCGCGACCACGTTGCGCGGGGTGGACACGAGCGTGATGGCCGCCGTGGGCAGCGCGGCGTGGAGGCGCGCCGCGAGGGAGAGGAACGCGGCGAAGTGGCCCTGCGCCGGGAACGGGACGAGGATGACGTGCATGCGTACGTCGCTGGGCATGGTTGGTGACCATCTGCCTGGAGACTGGAGAGCAATGCAAACAACGTTCCACGTTCTCGTCTGCTTTTAGACAAACTAAGGGCTCGTTCGGTTAAGTCGTTTTGACGCCAGGAATCAATCCGGCCAGTGGGGCTTATATAAATTAAAGTAATGATTTCGGTCGGAATTCTTCCTGAGCTTCATTCCCAAAGAAGTGAACGGGGCCTAACACGGAAGACTCATGTTCCGCGAGGGAATAGAATAATGATGATACTTTACGATTATTACAAACCATGTTTTATAGATGGTGTGCGCGCGCTTTTGTCATAGTTTTAAGGGGGTGTTTGAACGTAGGGGTTAAAGTTTAGGTGTTAAAGTTTAAGAGGTGTCATATCGGATGTCACGTGGAGTGTTGTATGGGACGTTCAGATACTAATAAAAAAACAAATTACAGAATCCGTCAGTAATCTGCGAGACGAATTTATTAAGCCTAATTAATTCATCATTAGCACATTTTACTGTAGCACCACGTTGTCAAATCATGGATTAATTAGGTTTAATAAATTCGTCTCCCAAATTAATCTCAATCTGTAAATTTAGTTTCGTTATTAATCTATATTTAATACTCCGTGCATGTGTCAACCATCTGACGGGACAGCGAACCTCCTAAGATATATTTTCATTGGAATGTATGGTACTAATCAAGAAGTTAAAAAGTTGATGCAATCATGCAATGGACCACATCATGCGTTCACCACAATTTTCGGCCTGCCCTCTTTCCTGCATTTTTAGAGCCGTTGGGTCGGTTCAGTGGTGACATACATAATTACGTATACCTGCCATAGACCATGGTTGTGTTGTTGAGCAGTACTGTTCGCTTGGTTAGCCATCAACGCTAGTACCTAGTACCGTAAGCCGCACAACGACTGGACGCAATCCAGCTGCAAGGTCACTCTCGAGCTATCAGGGCAGTCCCAACGTGACAAGAAGTAGCGAGGACAGGATTGTATTGATAGAGTTTAATTGTCAGCTATTACATGATGTCGGAAGCGAACGAAGATGCGTTGCCTCACTGGTAGCTATGAGTCATATTTGGTAGCTATGCCATTTTCTCAATGAATCTGGCAATAAGGCCAGGGGATCATTCATTCTCCATAATGCTCCCCTTCTTAATATGAACTTATGAAATTAATATATTAAGGTCATGCACCGAACAAAAAACTAGTTAGTCCATAAGGATCTGAGTTAATGGGTGAGCTAATCTTTAGCTAAGCCCCCAACTAGTTGTTAATCCACTAGTTGGCAAAACATAGCTAATTGAGTCTAATAGGGGCCACCAATCTCGAAAAAGTCAAACAATAGTATTTGCATAGAAATAATATTATACATTAGTCCTAGGATCAATACAACACAGGACTAATTTGTAGCTAGCTAACTGTTAGCCAACTAACAATTAGTCCTAGTCCTAGTCCAGACTAACAACTAGTCCTAATCAATGTTTTCTGAACGGCTTATCGTTCCTAATCAGTCTGGTACCGATCAGGACGATCATGATGATTAATCGACGATCAGGACGATTAATCGACCTCTGATCGGTCTAATCGTCTATATAATCGTCCAGCATATAGCAGGACCATATAAGTATATATCATATATGTATGGTATATATATATAATATACCATATACTACAAGGACTGAAACATCCGGAGCAGTTGAGGATGCTGTACCAGCACCACCTGATGCAACTGATGAGCTTGCACCAGCACCTCCTTCAGGATTAGGCCCAGGCATGATGACTTCCACTGCAAGCTGTCGCCTTCGATTTTCTTCTACGTAAGTTCAGCAAAGAGCCAAAGAAACAAAGCATCAAGATTTGAGCATAGTGCAGAGGAAAGGAGATGACAGAAATGACAGAACAAAGTCGATTTAATAACTCACCTTCAGAGGAGAAGCTCATCTTCGTGCTCCCTGGACCAGCAGCCTGCAGGTGGGGAAGAGAATAGGCGACCCTGCAGCAGAAGGGAGGAGGAAGCAGCAAGCAGCAGGGAAGATCCACGGATGGGCTGCTTGGATTGGAACTGGAAGGGAGGGAGGAGGGAGTGAGATGCACGCAGCAGGGAAGAGATGGAGCTCAGCTCCACACACAGCGGGAGTGAGGAGTACTGAGGACTGAGGAGAGAAAGAGTGGGGGTGAGGTATATAAGAGAAACCCTAATGGACCTGGCCCAAATAAATATAGCCCAGTAAATTAAAGTAGCCCTCTGCCTATTTAGTGCTGATCAGCAAAGAGGCCTAATCAGACGATTAATCACGATTAATCGGACGATTAGGTTTCTGATCGCTCGGATCAAATCGGAGGGCCTAATAAAGTGCTAAGTACTGATAAGGACGATTAATCGGACGATCAGAAAACATGGGTCCTAATCAATACAAGCAGGGCTTAAGTTATGTTGATTTCCTATACCCGCCTTTATAAAGTGCTTCGGATCATTCCTGTGTAGGAGAGATTTAGAGATATATCCATAACCAGAGTCAAAAGTTATTAAAGTAGCAGACGAACTAGAAGTCTACCAATGTCACAAAAAAGAACTACATGTAGCATCGAGGCTTACAATTTCTAAAAGATTCGAGCTCTTTGAGGCTCCTCTCTCAATTATTTGACATATTTTTCTTTGATACAAGATACAAATAAGAGAAGTTTAAATTTAAATACATGAAGACACTCCATTTCTACCTTCGAAATGTGGCTTATATATAATCAATAATGCCATAACGTCGATCACAGTCTCATTAGTTATACTTCTCTTCTATTTACCATTAGCTTAACACGTAATCATCATAGAAGAATCATTCATAGGCAATATGTACATACCTATTGTTCCCAAACATGCAATCAACTAATAAAGAAACTCAATTAACGTTCCTTTGTGCAGGGACATAAATTACATTATTTGACAAAACATAGCAATGGGAGAGTGTAGCGGCCACATCTTCAAACTTGGCAATTCAACACTCCAGTCATGTGTTTCCCCATTGCTAATCTCTAGATAGTAAGGATACCCTGTAAATTAGTAATATGCACATAGCACCTGAATTAATCCTCCAATATCAACATAAAGTATTCACAAGTGAAATTACAACATAACTCATAATTACCCTTTTTTTTATCAAGCCAATCCTTAAAGCCATTATTGTCCTGCACATGCCCGTCTTCCCAGTACCTGCAAAAAGCACACAAATGTAGACCAACAAGTTGTTTCAAAGTTCATGCAACGACGCCCAACCGAGGCACAAAAATCTTGTGCACTTCTGACGTCCACCATTGGTGCAAGAATGCTCCACAGTGTGAACGTGTGGCACAGTAAGGGCCTGTTTGGATCACTAGTTCAAGGACAAAGTTTAGTCCTTGAACTAAAGGAACTAAAGTTTAATCGCTGATGGGGTGTTTGGATCCATGTGCTAAACTTTAGTCTTTCACCCTACAATGACCAATTTGCCTACAAAGAGAAGAGGAGGGGACGCAGTTGAGGAAGAAGAGGAGCCTCGCTCGAGCTCGGGTCCGGCTTGGTGCCGCCGTACGAGATCCGCCGCCACCGCAGGGATCTCCAGGGCGCGGTGCGGAGGAGCGCAGGGATCTCTGGGGCGCGGTGCGGAGTAGCGCAGGGACCTCTTGCTACCGTGGCGCACGGTGCTGGGAGGGCAAGCTCCGTGCAGGCGAGCGCTGCTTGGGCGCACTGCGAGTGGGAAGCGCGGTGAGGTGGCCGCGGTGCGCAGGCGAACAGGAGGCGTGGGGCGGCGCGCTGCGAGCCTGAGATGCGAATAGGAGCGGGGGCGGGTTGGGGTGGGTGGGTTGGGGCTATTAGGTGTGCACTACACATGTATAATTTTGACTTGAACGGAAACCCTGCTGACAATTCTGTTCACCTTGTCCATTCAGTTTCTGTTTTCCAATGTTTTCAGCTTCTTCATCAATCATTTGTGCACAAGCCTTGAAATGATTTTGCATGCTCTTCAACAGAGAATCCGGAGGCTGCAGCCACATATGCCTTGCACAAATGATATACTTAGTTTCACGTAAGAATTTCCATATATCTAAATCAATAACTAATAAACCAAGATAATACAATGTCTGCTACAGCATGAGCAGTACTGTACTACAGAAACTTTGGAGGCAATTTTCACCTAAATTTAATTAGAGAAGATTATAGGAAGTCATCAAAAAAGGCTGGACAACAAAAAAATGATTATGGTTTTTAACAACTGACAGACTGCTTCTTTTCAAAGAAGGCAAAAGAGAGACAGGAAACTGTAAAAAATTTCAGCAGGATCAAATAGGTGGTTTCTGATGCCAATCTACAAATAAGATAAAGAAAGCCCTGTGCTGCTGAAATCCAAGAGACCATGACCGGAACACATATCTGTATTCTCTGTCTCTCTGACACTAGTAATTTCTTATATCGCAAGCAAGTAAGCAACATAAGCATGATTCCAGACAACAACAAAAAAATACTTAGGCAATTGTAGTGATGCACATTACTCATTACAAGAAACATGGGTTTTGAATAGCATGGAACAATCTAACCTTCCATATCTGACAGAATTGTAACTTGTAACAAAACAAAAGCAAGACACAGAATCGACATTAATTGAAAGTCAGACAGCTGAACAGAAGCAGATTTCTCAGAAGTGAACAATTTAACTAGAAAAAATAAAAGGTGCGTGTGATCAGTAAAAAGAAATACTTACAAATAGGACAAATATGCAACCAGACAAAGTCGGTTTCTCAGAAGTGCTTCCTTTAGCCACGGACTGTTGGAATTTACAGAGCCCAGAATTCAAACAACTGACCACTGCATCACACCAGTCGTAAGACTTGATCTTTTTCACAGAACGGATTCCATCAT
Source organism: Miscanthus floridulus (assembly GCF_019320115.1). NCBI lineage: Eukaryota > Viridiplantae > Streptophyta > Magnoliopsida > Poales > Poaceae > Miscanthus > Miscanthus floridulus. The sequence goes on from NW_027096296.1 coordinate 41,385, forward strand.
AGTAATGACAGCTGGCTCCGCTAGAACTGCTCGGGCACAGAAATATAGAGAGCACTACTAACATGAAGATCCTACCAAATCTTTCACCCACAAGGTCAGGAGTAATCATGGCAATAAGATCTTGAATCTTTGGAGCTAACGGTCCTGGAGTTGTATCATTAGCAATAACACATTTCAACTCCTGAGAAGCTCTTGATTTAATCTTAGCTCCACCACGAGGAATTCCAAGAATCCAATGGACTGTGCGACCATCTATCTTGAATGCACAAGTTCCTGGGATTTTGATAGATTGTGTCTCCTTATCATAGCACCTTGCCAACCAGACAATAAGCTGCTTATAAGGCATGATACTGCATTTCAGCTTAAGTATGGAACCAAACCCACATTGCTTAACCAGCTGTATCTGAGCTTCAGTAAGACCACCTATCCACCTTCAACAGCTTAGGCATTGAAAATTGACTTTGGAATGACTGAAAAAATAAAAGAAAGACTAGTTAGTATTTTCTTAGTCAATTCACCACAAATGAACTATCTGGAAGCTACATTTAGCTTATTACTGTAAGAACTCACTCGCTATTATAACCTGAAACATATGACCTGAATGCAAACCAACATTTGTAGCAGAGTCAGAGTACGAAAACAGAGTCATTGCAATTCTGGGAACACTATAGGTAGCATTTGAGACTAGACAATCTTCAGATCCTTCTATTCAGAACCTACGTGTCGGATTTGGAGGTTTAATTCTACCCCCCTCTCTTTTCATAATTATTATAGGTCAATCTTGGTCAAGTTTGGCTGGCTAAGTTCTTCGGAAAATATATTAACGTTCAAAACACAAGTATTTTCAACTTGCATAAACTTAAACATGCAAGTTGAAAAAACTAACTTGCAAACAAAAGATTACTCAACAAGTTCAACATAATAACTTGCAGAACACAAGTAAACCAGACAAGTTATGTCTGAAAGTTGAAGACACAAGTTATAAAAGTCAACTTCAACATACTAACTTTTAAACAAAACATGACCATACATCTTCATATATATAAGTTATGTCTGCAAATAAGTACAAGGTGCTACTTAATCCATTTGGAAAAAAGACACAACAAAAAACTATGAATAGAGCAAAGACAGCACTCACTATAGATTCATTGCATGTGCTCTCACCACTGTCACTCCCATCCCCATCATTGTGATTGTCATCAGAAGCACCAGAAGAACCAGATTCCTAAATAAAAGAACTCAGTTAGCACACGGTGCGCAGGCGAACAGGAGGCGTGGGGCGGCGCGCTGCGAGCCTGAGATGTGAATAGGAGCGGGGGCGGTTTGGGGTGGGTGGGTTGGGGGTATTAGGTGTCCACTGCACCCTCCAAGGCACTTTTAGCCCAGTTTAGGGCCCCTTGAGGAGCAAATGAACTAAACTTTAGTCCTCCACATTTGTTCACTTTTAATCCACCTGTTTGGATCCCCATGGCAAAAAAAAAAAGGCTAAAAGTGCAGGACTAAAGTTTTGCCATTCCAGCTCCAAAATTACAATTTCATTGTCTTCTATGTAGCAACGAAGCTTGAGAAGTGAAAAACCTACATAAAAGGGGGCCAATTCAAAAGAATGTCCTATTTTATCATGTAGGTGTGTACAGGAAAGATGGCACAAATATTAAAAGGCTGATCTGCACTCTGTATCATGCTACTAGCCTTGCCTTATTGATGATAGAGGTATTTGTCAAGTAATACAGCTTTCCACCAACCAGGACTACAGCTCATCCCTTAAAGATCCTATGGCTATTATCTTCTACCTGAATCTGAGTTTTCAAGCTAGCTCCCTATATCACCAGAATTGAAGGCAGCATATTAAATATGAATAGTGAACATTGAGCTTTGTAGACTTGCAAGATTTGACCAAACCTTCACTACTGAAAGATCTATCATGCCAGCATATCCAAAGAGTTGGCTCATTTAGAATCTGAGGTAGTTGCGGGATCAACAGCAGTGGTGTCTTCATTGCTGATTTTCTCATAAGCAACTCCCTCACGGTTCTTGAATAAAGCAACATGCTTCTTGTAATCTTCAAGCTCCTCCTCCAGCTTCTCAATAAACTGGCTGGTATGCTCAAGGGATTGTAGATATCTATATTTCTCTAAGGCCTATGGTGAACGAAAAAATATCATCATTACATAAAGGCCTTAAATAAAACTGAGTAAATTAGATTGATGTGTATATATATATAAAAAAACAACCAGGTATATTTGGACATCAAGCTGCATAGGCTACTGTAGCACAAAATGACTAGCTTTAGTTACCTTCAGCTTTGAAAGTGTATCAGGAGGTGACATCACCTTTGGTTGCACATAGTTCTTCCCCCGATAAAAGATAATTGTATTATTGGGTTTAATATCAATGACTGCCTTTGCTGGCCTTGTCAATTCCTCAGCATACTCGTAAGCTTGGCCAGGCCGACAAGGCTTGCAAACCACCTTCACGGTCTCATGATTCTTCCAATGGAGGTGCATGTTGAGAACCACACCACCAAAAACCCCTCTCCTCCCAACAGGAACATAATTCTTCTTCTTCTCCCCAGTTCGCTTGAGATAAAACTTCTCCTCCTCAGTAAGAATCTCAGGGTCATGAACTGGCTCCGGTGTCCTCGGGACCTCATACTTCCTCAGCTTCTCAATCAACCATTCCTCCTTCCTCTTAGCCTAAATTTCCACGAAACAACTTGTCAATGCAGCTATAATCCTAGTAAATCAACAAATCCATTGGCGAGCTAGCACAAACAACGCACCAGAATATAGTGAAGTTCAGACCTTTTCAAGCTTGTATCTGATCCTAACTTCGGGGTTGGGTGACTTCATCTTCTTCTTGGCCTTGAGGCGGTACCACTTGAGCTGGTTGACCTTGGCCTTCCTCGACATCTTCTTCTTTGGAGGCGACTGCTGCCTCCCCTTCTGCTTGGCGACGCCCATGCTGCCGACCCCGAACCTCGCAAACTTGCCATCCGTATCGAGCGTGATCGCCGTGCTCCCGCACCTCATGGGCTGCTGGAACCACGGCCTCCACCTCCGCCGGTGTACCTCTGGCCCAAACCATCCCCACAAACGCTCGAACGACGCAGCAGGAGATGAGGAAGAGGAGCCGCACATTCGATGCCACGAATCGCTGAAAAATAAACAGCCAGTTCGGCGAAGATTAGACCGAGCACGGAAACGGCGATTGAGCTGGAGAGGGGCGAGGGGGCTAACCGAATCTGAATGGAGGCCAGAAACGCGACGGAGCCGACGGGTCGCCACCGTAGGATCCGCGGCGCGAGGGCCGCCATGGCAACAGGCACTAGCCCGGCGGCCGAGGAGGATGGGCCCGCCGGCCACCGACCGCTGAGGGTTTTAGGCCTCGAAATGTGAGGTTTGCGTGCGCTAGGTCGACAGCGAGGGCACGATCAGCCGCGGCGGCGAAGGGGCGGGCTGCGGGTGGCACGGCGGCCGCCAGGGCGCAAAGAATTAGGCCTGTAAACAGGTCACATTTCCACCAATCTCTCAATCGCCAATTTTAGGCATATGAAAACCTTCGTCTCTAACTCATCCCTTTGTTCGCCAATTTTAGGCATATGAAAACTTCCATCAGAACTAGAAGAATGCAACCCTCCAACTCATCCCTTTGTTCGGACTTTTCTCCTTCAGAAGAAGAATCTCCCTCGTCAGCCATCTGTAACCAAATGTATTTCATAAAAAAAAAAATCAGAATCACTTAATAAAAGAGATCATAACTAACAGGATGAATCAGCTGACAGTATAGTTCCTTCTTATAATTTCATAACTAATTAATCCAACCTAACAGAATATACAATCCAAAAGAATCAACAAATGCACAGATTGTTCAAAAAGATCACTGGTGGTAGCCTATCAGTGGCCAATCCCTGGAACTCAGCTGCTATCTGTCAACGCACTGAGGCACCATCTATCTGAATCTATCACGCTCTTTCTGCTCACCAGGAATTGCCAATGTAGAGTAATAATCCCCAATTCATAGCAACAAGCATCTAAAAATGCAGTAACAGATGAGACAAAGTCGCCGAACAGCACGGCAAGCACGGGGGGCAAAGGAGCAGCAAAAGGAGGGCGGTGGCGGTCATCAGGGCCAGGACGTCGAGCGGCGACGACGAGGGAGACGGGGTCGGAGCCGAGGACGGTGAACCAGCGCCGGTCGCGCACGACAGCGAGGAAATTGGGGACGCCATGCAGGGTAGGCAAGGACGAACGACAGAGCACGCTTTCAGAAAAGAGAAGACCTAGAGAACTACTCCACATGGCCTCGAATCGAATCCCCCAACAAATGCAAATCACGGCGAAAAGAGAGGAGGCGCAGCGAGAGGAGGGCGGTGGCGGTCAGCAGCGCCCGGACGACGCCGGAGCCCGGGACGGGGCCCGGGCCGGCGAACCCGCGGCGGCCACGCAAGGCAGGGAAGGAGCGGGGAGAGAAGGGACGTGGCACTCAGCAGTGCCTGGAACCGCGCGGCGCCATGACCTAGAACACCTCTAATCGAATCCCGCGATAATGGCAATGACGGAGAAACGAGAGAGAAGAGAACTCGGCTCAGCAATACCTCACGACGATTTCCGAAGGACACCCACCAGCAGGGATCCCTCGAATCAGATCCGGCGAGGTCGCCCCAAGGAGAAGAGCGATGGGGAGAGAAGATGAATGACCGCACTGTTCAAAATCGCCGCCCGCTTCGTTTGGGCGTCGTGTGGAAGGGGGAGGGGGCGCTCGTCACGTGCAATACACGGAAAGGGACCGGTGGACGGGAAAGGAAAGGGAAGCGCTGTCGGATCGTTGGCTCGAAAATTATACGGTGAACGGGAAGTGGGATTGGGGTACTCTGTGTCACTTCCTTCTCGTCGTGATTTACGGGTTGATAATTTTAATTTAATTTATAGAAAATATGTATAATATTTTTATTTTTAAATAAATTTATTAAAAAATTAAATTTAAATATCTATCAATGATACTAATTATGTGTCGTAAATATTAATATTTTTAATATATATTTAGTCAAAGTTATTTCTCGAGAAGCGAAGACGACAGATATTTAGGGACGGAGGTAGTACGTAGTCAGGTTGGTCAATAGCGACTCATTACAATAGATACCAGAGTGTCTACTAGCAAATAAACACTAAAAGGAGTCCATAAAAAATTCAAAAAAAAATTAATCTAGGAATCATACTTATGAGTTATAGAGTATGATTTAGGGGAAAACAATCTAAAATTGGTTTCATCATTTTTTGAACTAGATTTTTTTAGGATCAAACAAGATTTAGTGTTTTTAATTGCCTCAATTTTTTAGACAAAAAATAGTAGGATAAATATTTTTTTGAAAAAGTACAGTCCATTTTTTTACCTTTAAACTATCAAGAAGTCCTATTTATCTCCCTCGCAGCTGATCTGGCACCACATAGTCGCCTTCCATTACTGCCTAGCGTGAAAACAAATGGTTTTAAAATATTTAGGGATGGTAAAGATCCAGCTTTATAAATGATAGGTGAAAATCGAAGGATCGCAAAAGTCGATAGCGGAAATGATTTTTTTTCTAGTGGATGGCTGAGCCTCGTTAACAATCTTCCCAACTTACAAAGGAGTTCGTCTTAGCAGGCCCTATTAAAGAGCCTGTTCACATCATATTAGGCCTCTGGCCCTCTTACCGCACAGCAGTCCTCTCTCGACTCTAGCCCACCATCCCTTCCCTTGGGCCTTGGCACACCCTTCTGTCCTCGCAAGGGCGGCAGTCGGCAATGCCTCAATGGGCAAAGTGGGCCTCCTTTTCAGAAAGAGAAAACGTTTACCAAAATGCTATTTTTTACTCCAAAAAAATGATAGAATTTGTACTACTACAATTTATTAAACGAACATATTATACACAAGTCCAAGTTGAGTGCATAATATACAGGGACTACAACAGCACTATTTTCTCCTTATATCTCTCTAAAAATAAACACTAAATCTATCCGGTATAGATCGACTCCTCCTACATTTTGTCTCAGATAGACCCCATTACTTATGTGAGATTGCATTTTGCCGCAGTCCAACAGTGAAAAATAATTGCAGAAGGATTACAGGCAAAACCAAGTATCCCGCCTCTGTTCATCTCAGTTTCGCGCGCCATTTGCTGCTGGTGCTGTACTTCGCCCATGACATGGCCACGACCTCCGGCACCTGCCTGTCGGCCAAGCCGGCCATCGCTCTAGCCCTCGTCACCTTCTTCGCCAGGAGCCGCCATGTCTTGTCCGCTTTCTCAGCCTGCATCTTCGCCGTGAAATGGCTGCGCAAAATTGAAAAAACCAAGTCAGAATCTGAGTGAAGAAAACCAAGTCAATCTTGAGGGTGTTTAAATCCACATGCTAAAGTTTAAGGGTGTCATATCAGGTGTCACATGGGTGTCATATCGAGTGTTTGAATAGTAATAATAAAACAAATTACACAAGTCCTCAGTAATCCGCAAAACGAATTTATTAAACCTAATTAATCCATCATTAGCACATATTTACTGTAGCACCATATTATCAAATCATGAGCTAATTAGGTTTAAAAAATCCGTCTCGCAAATTAGTCTCAATATATGCATTTAGTTTCATAATTAGTCTATATTTAATACTTCATGTGTCATTTGATGTGATAGGAGCTAAAGTTTTCGGAGCGGGAAATAAACAAGGCTGAGTCCTCAATTCAGAATGCATGTACTCCTACACTCCTGCTAGACTGCTAGTATTATATGCATGGGTCGGTCAGATCTTTTTGGTGGTGATTCTCAGAGGCAGTGCCATGCCGGCCGTTCGTGTCATTGTCACGGAAATGATTGAAAGCTAACCCAGTACGAGCGAACGATTCCTATTAGCCGAGTCCGAGAGGGCATCTCGCCAACCAACCAGATTCTTGGCTGGCGATCGCAATGGCTTCGTACGATCGCCGGACGCTCGTGGAGCTGTGAATGAAAAGAAAATCTGATATTTCCCGATCGTGCTGTCCGAGTCGGAGAGATAGATCGATTCACCATTTTACTACTGCGTAAAACATCTCACCTGCAGAGCGGCACGCGGCACGGCTGGTCCTGCTCCGGCCGGTCGCACACGGAGGCGTGGAGGCGGAAGAGCTGCAGCATGCGCTTGCACCGCGCGCAGCCGCCCGGCGCCACCTTGCGCACGCACGTCGCGAAGTGTCGCATCAGCAGCCGCAGGCCCTGGCACGTGGCGTCGCCGTCGCCGTCCCCCGCGCACGTGCCAGCAGGGCCTGCGGACGGGGACGGCTCGTCGTCGGCGGCGGCGAAGATGCGGTCGAGGGAGCCCATGGCGTTGCCGAGCTGCCGGTACGCCTCCTGCGACGCCCGCGCCCGCGCCCACCGCGCCCGCCGGGTGTCCGCGTCCTCCAGCAGCTGGAGGAGCTCCAGCTCCAGCGCCGGGTCGTGGAGCCGCGCGAAGCGCCACCCGTCGGACGCCTCGACGGCGGCGAAGTCCTTGTCGGCCAGGCGCGCGCACCGCGTGTACAGCCGCGGCGCGTCGCAGAGCCTCGCCAGCTTGAGCATGTCCACGGCGCGGTCCGCGGTGAGCCGCGCCGACACGGCGGCCTCGGCGGCGCGCTTCAGCCACCCGACGCGGTACGCGTGCGCCAGCGCCAGCAGCTGCGGCCCGTGCGCGGCCACCAACTGCTCCATTCCAGGCGCCACCCTGCGAGCGCGCATTGCGACGGCCGCGTCAGACTTTGATTTCCCTCTCTCGCTAGTGGAGAACCGAGATTCGTTCGTTGACGTTACCTGGAGGAGTAGAGGAGGTGGAGGAAGGCGAGGACGGCGTCGCAGGGCACGCCGAGGACGGCGACGGTGCAGTCGGCGGCGGCGCCCCACCCGCGGCAGCGTGCCCTGTCGATCATCCTCTCCAGCACCGGCGACGCCGAGCCCTGGAATTATCCCAAACCAAAAATAAAAGACCGCGATCAGCAACCACACCACACGGCGATCGAGTCGACCAGAACTAAACCGAGGCAGAAGAAGGGGGGAAGATGAGTGCCTTACAAGAACGTAGGAGTGCGCCGCGATGGTCTGGCCGTCCGACGTGACGATCCGCACGTCGGCCGCCGACGCCCGGAGCGCGTCGAGATCCGCGTACAGCGCCATGGATTTCCCTTCTGGCTTCTCCTGATGCCTCCGAATCTCCCCCTCCACCGAATTACCTGGGAATGTGATCTAAACTAACCTAACGAACTGGTGCAAGAATGGATCTCCCGGCGTTGTTGGAACAGAAGGGGATTTGCGGGAACCGGGAATGGAGCAGCTCAAAGCTCAGCGACAGCTATATAGAGGAAGCGCGGGGGGAGATATCTGCAGAAGATACAGCTATACGGCAGACGCGGGGTTGCAACGAGAAGGCAGGCGATTTGGGGAGCAGCCTGCCCGTGTGGAGACGCGTCGGTGACCATTCCCGCCGCTCCCGGGACTAGGATCCGAGTCAGCAGGCCGACGGCGGGTAAGGCCGCGGCTGGGCCCGCCGGCAGAGGCCTCGAGGGAGTGGACGGGGACGGCACGTCAGCGCAAGCGCAGGCCACTAGTTCGGCGACGGAGATTTGATTCGGAGTTGTTGGTTCTTTTGGCTCGGGTGTTGCTGACTCGGCAACGCGCGTTAATTAATCGCGTGCACTGGATGCATATCCGGACGAGGAGCAGTAGTGTAGTACGACCATGAACTAATTTCATTTCATACTCCCTTCAAAAAAAGATTAATTTCTTACATTTTTAACTATGGTACTAAAACAAGGCCTCTTTGGCACGGTTCTAAACACTCGACTATACGCTAGACAAAACCGGTGAAGCAAAACGCAGTAGCTTCATCGGCTCCTAATTTAATTTAAAAGAGATAAAAGGATTCCTTCCTATAGTTCATAAAAGAACCAGAGTTGAATCTGATAAAAGCTCTACCAAACAAAACCTAAGTGTCATCATATTTATCATATAATATAGTTTAATAATAATCTATAACAATTCACTTTGGTCCGTTCGAAATGTGCATCCTAAAAACACATTTAGATTGGTGATCCTTTCTCTTTCAGAGACCATGGACTATTAATCGTGTGGATCGCAACTGATGGGTGAAGTTTCACCTACTCCATCTGTCCCTTTTTATCTATCGTTCTCACTTTCAAAAAGTCAAACATATTTAACTTTCTCACTTTTCAAAAATCAAACATATTTAACTTTGACCAAAATATATAAGAAAATATTGATGTTTATGGTACATAATTAATATCATTAGGTAGATCACTGAATTTATTTTTCTAATAAACTTATTTAGAGATATAAATATTGTTAATATTTTGTACAAATATAGCTAAAATTAAGAAAGTTTGGTCAGCACGTTTCTCACGATGACAAATAAAAAAGGATCGAGGGAATATCCTGCTTTAAGGCTTACGAGCGGAGCAACAATTTAGGGGGTGTTTGGGTTGCCCCTTTTAAATTTTAGTCGTTGTCCCATCGGATGCTTGGACACATGCATGGAGTATTAAATATAGACTAATTACGAAACTAATTACATAGTTTGCGACTAATTTATGAGATGAATCTTTTGAGCCTATTTAGTTCATGATTTGACAATGTTTTGCTACAGTAACATGTGCTAATGACGCATTAATTAGGCTTAAAAAATTCATCTCGTGGAGTACTGACGGATTATGTAATTTATTTTTTTATTAGTATCCGAACACCCCATGCAACATCCTTCTCCGACACACCTCCTAAATTTTAGTAGCTGGATCCAAACACCCCCTCATTATCTCCTCTTCACAACAACAACAAGGTAGACGAACCATAAAAACCCCTGTCGCCCTCGCGGCCTCGTTTGGGAGTTTTGCTATTTACCATTCCCTCCGTACACAAAGGAATATAATTCTCGTTTTTTCAGAAGTCAAATAGTTTAAATTCTAATAAAAATTTTATGAAAATTACTAACATTCATGATATAAAACCACTAGATTAATTATGAAATATATTTTATAGTAAACTTTAATTATTATAGACAAAAAAGTATTAATATTATAAACTTGATAAAACTCAAACTAGTTTAAATGGCACGAACCTCATAGTTGTGTTCCTCTCTGGACGGACGATGCAGAGGATTAGATAAATCGTAAGATATTGGCTGTATTTGTCTCTTTGACTTTGATAGCCAATCACGGGGAGACGTAACAGATAGGCGCGGTAGGCTATCAGTTTCGGTGGGTACATACTCCGTATACATCGCGAAAAGCGAATGGAAAACCAACCTCGCATCGGTCGGCTGGGCGGGCCCTATGTGACTGAGGCTCTCTCACCTCATTGGTCGGGAAAACCGACGGCTGAGGCTCGCTCGCACGGTTCAGCATCCCATTTACCGTGCACGTCGCCATCGGACAAGGGGGCTGTTTGGAAGCTTGTCAGGCGTCCTTGTCAATTCCTCAGCATACTCGTAAACTTGGCCAGGCCGACAAGGCTTGCAAACCACCTTCACGGTCTCATGATTCTTCCAATGGAGGTGCATGTTGAGAACCACACCACCAAAAACCCCTCTCCTCCCAACAGGAACATAATTCTTCTTCTTCTCCCCGTTCGCTTGAGATAAAACTTCTCCTCAGTAAGAATCTCAGGGTCATGAACTGGCTCCGGTGTCCTCGGGACCTCATACTTCCTCAGCTTCTCAATCAACCATTCCTCCTTCCTCTTAGCCTAAATTTCCACGAAACAACTTGTCAATGCAGCTATAATCCTAGTAAATCAACAAATCCATTGGCGAGCTAGCACAAACAATGCACCAGAATATAGTGAAGTTCAGACCTTTTCAAGCTTGTATCTGATCCTAACTTCGGGGTTGGGTGACTTCATCTTCTTCTTGGCCTTGAGGCGGTACCACTTGAGCTGGTTGACCTTGGCCTTCCTCGACATCTTCTTCTTCTTTGGAGGCGACTGCTTGGCGACGCCCGTGTTGCCGACCCCGAACCTCGCAAACTTGTCGTCCGTATCGAGCGTGATCGCCGTGCTCCCGCACCTCACGGGTTGCTGGAACCACGGCCTCCACCTCCGCCCGTGTACCTCTGGCCCAAACCATCCCCACAAACGCTCGAACGACGCAGCAGGAGATGAGGAAGAGGAGCCACAAATTCGATGCCACGAATCGCTGAAAAATAAACAGCCAGTTCGGCGAAGATTAGACCGAGCACGGAAACGGCGATTGAGCTGGAGAGGGGTGAGCGGACTAACCGAATCCGAATGGAGGCCAGAAACGCGACGGAGCCGACGGGTCGCCGCCGTAGGATCCGCGGCGCGAGGGCCGCCATGGCGACAGGCACTAGCCCGGCGGCCGAGGAGGATGGGTCCGCCGGCCACCGACCGCTGAGGATTTTAGGCCTCAAAATGTGAGGTTTGCGTGCGCTAGATCGACAGCGAGGGCACGATCAGCCGCGGCGGCAAAGGGGCGGGCTGCGGGTGGCGCGGCGGCCGCCGGGGCGCAAAGAATTAGACCTGTAAACAGGTCACATTTCCACCAATCTCTCAATCGTCAATTTTAGGCATATGAAAGCCTTCGTCTCTAGTCTCTACCGTCTACCAACTACCGATTCACATTTCACAATCAATCAATCACCAATTCCAACCGTGTGCAATGTACAATAGTGTACTGTCTCAATACTCATTTTACTCACCAGAGAAGCAGAGAAGCACTCTTACAGAGAAGGCGAGGAGCGGGCACCGCGCAGGCCGCACCGCCGCAGGGATGCTGGCCGCTGGCAGACTGGGCGCCCAGCGGAGCTGCGGCTATGCAGCTGCGCAGGCCGGCTGCCCGCGCACGAGGACGAGGACGAGGACGGCTGGACACACAGAGCAGGTCGGCGCCGACTCTCAGTAGGAAGACCACATGATCAGGAGACAGAAGAAACAAGGCGGCGGCATCGATTTTTGGGCAGTTCGACCAGTGGAAGGTTGGAAGCGTAGTCCAGGTTGCCAGTGGCGGAGCTGGTGAAAATCAACGCCTAGGGCCACCAAGCCGCCTAAGCAATTCATAATAGGCTTCACACAGGCAACAAATAAAATAATAACTTATTCCGGCAAGCCTATTTTATTTGCAAAGTCTTATTCCGGCAAGACTATTTTACCGCATCAAATAACTTGAGCAAATTGTAAAAATATCCTGTTCTAGCATACAGAAAGATGAACTTATTCAGATACCCCATTTTAGTTCCACCTTAAATAGGCATAGATCAATGAATAACAATAAAAACATTTAAAAAAAAGATTATCTTCCAATGATCAATGAAGCAATCACCGCCTGCTAACGAGTAATCAAGAAAACTAGAATGGATCATGCCTTAAAAAGGAGATTGGAAAAACTCGAAGCATGGAGTACCAGGCCTAAACACTAACATGCTTGCTTGCTTCTCTCATCCAGCCACACGAACGAGTCAACACCGATTGCCGGCCACCAGGACACCCAATTGAATGGCGCACGACACAGGGATTGGAGAAATTCGCTCTCTGTTCGCCTAAAATCCAAGCATTGCACCAGCTCACCTCCAATCCAAGGATACGCCGCTTCGCTGGAGCTGCAAGCCGTGCGGCTAGGGTTTGGACTATGGTCGAGCCGCAGAGCAACTGACGCGCCGCCTCATCTCAGCCCTTTTCGCGGTGTCCCCCATCACCGTCTCCAGGACCTCCGCCAGCCGCTGCCGCTCGACCACCGACGACGAGCCCTCGGCGTTGCCCCTCGCCACCTCGACGCAGGCGCCCCACTCCCGCTCCAGCATCTCGCAGTTGAAGAACTGGTCCCCTTGCAGCGGCCACCCGATGATGGGCACGCCGTGCGCCACGCTCTCCAGCACCGAGTTCCACCCGCAGTGGCTCAGGAACGCGCCGGTCGACGCGTGCGCCAGGATGCTCAGCTGCGGCGCCCACCCGCGGACCAGGAGACCCGTGTCGTTGGAGCGCACCCTCTCCTCGAACCCTTCCGGCAGCCACTTGTCCAATCCGAACGTTTCGGTGTCATCGCCGAGCCCGACGGGCGGCCGGATGGCCCAGAGGAATGGCCGGCCGGTGAGCTCGAGCGCCGCGGCCAGTTCCATCATTTGGTCTGGCCGTAAGCTATTCTGGGAGCCGAACGAGATGTACAGAACCGATAAATTCAACTTCTCACGGGCGTCCAGCCACCGCATGACGCTGTCGCGGTGGCTGGTGTGCTGTGTCGGGAGGCGGATAAGCGGGCCGATGGGCAAGACAGGCACGCCCAAGGTTCGCCGGAGCATGCGCAGCCCGGCCGGCTCCAACTCCTCCGCGGTGTTGATGAGCACGGCGTCGGTGCCGTACCCGAGCGCTATCTGCCGGCGATGAAAGGCGGACCACGGGTCCGTGCCGTCGGCGAGGAGGAGGTGCGCCGGGAGCTGCGAGCGGTGGACCGTGACCTCCGGGTGGTCCGGCAGGCAGAACGCCTCCGCCTCGCCTCCGGGCGCGCGCCGGTGCGGGAGGTGGTTCCAGAGCGAGTGGTACACCACGCTGCCGAACGCGCCGCAGGAGTCGAAGAACGCGTGGCCTGCTCCGCGCCGGCCCGCGGCGGCGGTCGTCCACGCCTGGAAGGGGTCAGCGACGACGACGACCGGTTCTTCTTCAGCAGCGTCGACGCAGACGCCGGCCAGGAAGGCGTCGAAGGCGGCTTGGAGCGCGGGCGACTTGGTAGACTGGAAAAGCGCGAGGAAGTGGCGGACGTGGACGGTGTCGGCGGACTCGGCCCCCGCCGGCAGGCCGTGCTCCTCTGGCGCGAAGGGCAGCGCGTGGAACCTGAGGAACGGCGCCCCCGCCGCCGCCGTGGAGGAGGAGCTTGCGCGGAGCGCGACCACGTTGCGCGGGGTGGACACGAGCGTGATGGCCGCCGTGGGCAGCGCGGCGTGGAGGCGCGCCGCGAGGGAGAGGAACGCGGCGAAGTGGCCCTGCGCCGGGAACGGGACGAGGATGACGTGCATGCGTACGTCGCTGGGCATGGTTGGTGACCATCTGCCTGGAGACCGGAGAGCAATGCAAACAACGTTCCACGTTCTCGTCTGCTTTTAGACAAACTAACACGGAAGACCCATGTTCCGCGAGGGAATAGAATAATGATGATACTTTACGATTATTACAAACCATGTTTTATAGATGGTGTGCGCGCGCTTTTGGCATAGTTTTTAAGGGGTGTTTGAACGTAGGGGTTAAAGTTTAAGAGATGTCATATCGGATGTCACGTGAAGTGTTGTGTGGGATATTCGGATACTAATAAAAAAATAAATTACAGAATCCGTCAGTAACCCACGAGACGAATTTATTAAGCCTAATTAATTCATCATTAGCATATTTTACTGTAGCACCATGCTGTCAAATCATGGACTAATTAGGTTTAATAAATTCGTCTCCCAAACTAATCTCAATCTGTAAATTTAGTTTCATAATTAGTCTATATTTAATACTCCATGCATGTGTCAACTATTTGATGGGACAGCGATTAAAGTTTGGGAGGTGGAATCAACCACCTCCTAAGATATATTTTCATTGGAATGTATGGTACTAATCAAGAAGTTAAAAAGTTGATGCAATCATGCAATGGACCACGTCATGCGTTCACCACAATTTTCGGCCTGGCCTCTTTCCTGCATTTTTAGAGCCGTTGAGTCGGTTCAGTGGTGACATACATAATTACGTATACCTGCCATGGACCATGGTTGTGTTGTTGAGCAGTACTGTTCGCTTGGTTAGCCATCAAAGCTAGTACCTAGTACCGTAAGCCGCACAACGACTGGACGCAATCCAGCTGCAAGGTCACTCTCGAGCTATCAGGGCAGTCCCAACGTGACAAGAAGTAGCGAGGACAGGATTGTATTGATAGAGTTTAATTGTCAGCTATTACATGATGTCGGAAGCGAACGAAGATGCGTTGCCTCACTGGTAGCTATGAGTCATATTTGGTAGCTATGCCATTTTCTCAATGAATCTGGCAATAGGACCAGGGGATCATTCATTCTCCATAATGCTCCCCTTCTTAATATGAACTTATGCACTTAATATATTAAAAACTAGTTAGTCCATAAGGATCTGAGTTAATGGGTGAGCTAATCTTTAGCTAAGCCCCCAACTAGTTGTTAATCCACTAGTTGGCAAAACATAGCTAATTGGGTCTAATAGGAGCAACCAATCTCGAAAAAGTCAAACAATAGTATTTGTGTGGAAATAATATTATACATTAGTCCTATGATCAATACAACACAGGACTAATTTGTAGCTAGCTAACTGTTAGCCAGCTAACAATTAGTCCTAGTCCTAGTCTGGACTAACAACTAGTCCTAATCAATACAAGCAGGGCTTAAGTTATGTTGATTTCCTATACCCGCCTTTATAAAGTGCTTCGGATCATTCGTGTGTAGGAGAGATTTAGAGATATATCCATAACCAGAGTCAAAAGTTATTAAGGTAGCAGACGAACTAGAAGTCTACCAATGTCACAAAAAAGAACTACATGTAGCATCGAGGCGTACAATTTCTAAAAGATTCGAGCTCTTTGAGGCTCCTCTCTCAATTATTTGACATATTTTTCTTTGATACAAGATACGAATAAGAGAAGTTTAAATTTAAATACATGAAGACACTCCATTTCTACCTTCCAAATGTGGCTTATATATAATCAATAATGCCATAACGTTGATCACGGTCTCATTAGTTATACTTCTCTTCTATTTACCATTAGCTTAACACGTAATCATCATAGAAGAATCATTCATAGGCAATATGTACATACCTATTGTTCCCAAACATGCAATCAACTAATAAAGAAACTCAATTAACGTTCCTTTGTGCAGGGACATAAATTACATTATTTGACAAAACATAGCAATGGGAGAGTGTAGCGGCCACATCTTCAAACTTGGCAATTCAACACTCCAGTCATGTGTTTCCCCATTGCTAATCTCAAGATAGTAAGGATACCCTGTAAATTAGTAATATGCACATAGCACCTGAATTAATCCTCCAATATCAACATAAAGTATTCACAAGTGAAATTACATCATAACTCATAATTACCCTTTTTTTTATCAAGCCAATCCTTAAAGCCATTATTGTCCTGCACATGCCCATCTTCCCAGTACCTGCAAAAAGCACACAAATGTAGACCAACAAGTTGTTTCAAAGTTAATGCAACAACGCCCAACCGAGGCACAAAAATCTTTGCACTTCTGACGTCCACCATTGTGCAAGAATGCTCCACAGTGTGAACGTGTGGCACAGTAAGGGCCTGTTTGGATCACTAGTTCAAGGACAAAGTTTAGTCCTTGAACTAAAGGAACTAAAGTTTAATCCCTAATGGGGTGTTTGGATCCATGTGCTAAACTTTAGTGTTTCACCCTACAATGACCAATTTGCCTACAAAGAGGAGAAGAGGAGGGGACGCAGTTGAGGAAGAAGAGGAGCCTCGCTCGAGCTCGGGTCCGACTTGCCGCCGCCGTGCGAGATCCGCCGCCACCGCAGGGATCTCTAGGGCGCGGTGTGGAGGAGCGCAGGGATCTCCGGGGCGCGGTGCGAAGTAGCGTAGGGACCTCTTGCTACCGTGGCGCACGGTGCTGGGAGGGCGAGCTCCGTGTGGGCGAGCGCTGCTTGGGCGCACTGCGAGTAGGAAGCGCGGGGCGGTGGCCGCGGTGCGCAGGCGAACAGGAGGCGTGGGGCGGCACGCTGCGATCCTGAGATGCGAATAGGAGCGGGGGCGGTTTGGGGTGGGTGGGTTGGGGGTATTAGGTATCCACTGCACCCTCCAAGGCACTTTTACCCCAGATTAGGGCCCCTTGAGGAGCAAATGGACTAAACTTTAGTTCTCCCCATTTGTTTACTTTTAATCCACCTATTTGGATCTCCATGACAAAAAAAAAGGCTAAAAGTGCAGGACTAAAGTTTTGCCATTCCAGCTCCAAAATTACAATTTCATTGTCTTCTATGTAGCAACGAAGCTTGAGAAGTGAAAAGCCTACATAAAAGGGGACCAATTCAAAAGAATGTCCTATTTTATCATGTAGGTGTGTACAGGAAAGATGGCACAAATATTAAAAGGCTGATCTGCACTGTATCATGCTACTAGCGTTGCCTTATTGATGATCGAGGTATTTTTCAAGTAATACAGCTTTCCACCAACCAGGACTACTCCACCTACCAGGAACACTGCAACATAAGCTTGAAAATAACTGAAACACTTGTAAGTTATAACATAAACACTTAAAAAGCATCAAAGAAAACTTGAAAACGCGTGTGTAGCCATTGTGAACATATGCAAACATCCAGATGAAACACTTACAACATAAATATGAAAACAACTAAAACATTTGCATATATATATATATGTAATATCCAGATCTACTTTTGCAACATCCAAATAAAATACTTGCAACATACATCTGAAATAGATGAAATATTTGAAACTTACACTTGAAATATACATGTATAGCCATTTTAACATGTGCAACATCCCAATCTATTTTTGTAACATCGATATAAAACACTTGTAATCTACCTCTATAATATCTGAACACATATAACATGCGTTTTTAGTAATGTCACCTTGCTAATAGGACGAATTGATTGTTGGTGCATAGATTGACGCCGGCGTGGAGTGAGGGAGGGTGCAGCGGGTTAGCGGGCTCAGTGGTTGCAGCGAGCGACCTCCACTCTAGATAAGGCCAGGGCGGGCGGGTGCGGTGCCCCTGCGCTAGAGAAAAGCGAAGGGGATTGGGCGTCGTCGCCGGCGCGAGTGAGCTTCAGTGCGGGGTGCAGCATCATGGGCGCGGACGGGAGTGAGCGTCGCGGTCAGAGCACGCGACGAGCAGTAGCCAATGACGTGCACCAGGAAACGCGGTGTCTGGAGAAGAGCATTACCGATCTTTAATTCTCCACCCAGACCGTCTCAGAACAAAAATTTCTCCACCCAGACGCCAACGACGCCTGACAAGCTTCCAAACAGCCCCCTTGGTCATCGTGAGAAACGTGCTGACCAAACTTTGTTAATTTTAGCTATGTTTGTACAAAATATTAACAACATTTATATCTTTAAATAAGTTTATTAGAAAAATAAATTCAGTGATCTACCTAATGATATTAATTATGTACCATAAAAATCAATATTTTCTTATATATTTTGGTCAAAGTTAAATATGTTTGATTTTTAAAAAGTGAGAAAGTTAAATATGTTTGACTTTTTAAAAAGTGCGAAAGTTAAATATGTTTGACTTTTTTAAAAATGAGAATGATAGATAAAAAGGAACGGATGGAGTAGGCGAAACTTCACCCATCAGTTGCGATCCACACGATTAATAGTACATGGTCTCTGAAAGAGAAAGGATCACCAATCTAAATGTGTTTTTAGGATGCACATTTCGAACGGACCAAAGTGAATTGTTATAGATTATTATTAAACTATATTATATGATAAATATGATGACACTTAGGTTTTGTTTGGTAGAGCTTTTATCAGATAACTCTGGTTCTTTTATGAACTATAGGAAGGAATCCTTTTATCTCTTTTAAATTAAATTAGGAGCCGATGAAGCTACTGCATTTTGC
>NW_027096297.1:0-60000 GCF_019320115.1 Miscanthus floridulus
TGGTTCTGCCACAAAACACACCTCAGTCTGTTTGTTGGCTGGTTTATATCGTTGTTGTGGTTCATAAAAAAGTACCGCTGTCTAATTTATATGAGAAAAAATACTGTTCTGACTAAGAATTTACGATCATTTACGACGAGCCGAACGAACAGGCTAACGGTCTCCACTTCAGAGTCCAGATCCAATCGACGCTACCGAGGAGACCCGTTAGCCCGTTTGCTACCTCTCCACCTCGTCTCCCCACGCAGGCCCGCTTTCGCAAATCTCCTCTCCTCTCCCCGCGCGGCGCGCCTGCATCTCCCGGTCCGGCGAGAGGCCACCGCCCGCACTCCTCTCCCCCCCCTCCCCCCCCCCCCCCCCCCCCCCCCCCCCCCCGCAAGCCCTAGAAGCGCCGCCTCCACGGCTGCACCTCCGCCAGTCGTGCTCCTCGCCTCGCCGCTGCCTCCGTAGCCGTCGCGGGCGTCACCATGGTACGTGCACGTGCCTCTCTCTCGTCTTTCGCACCGACCGCCTCTTCCAGCTCCCGACTTGCTTGTTCGCCGCCGCGTACGCGAGATCTCGCCCGTTGGGCTGTGGCGCGGCGGCTCGCGAGGTAGCGAGATCCGCCGCGGGGCTGGTTGAAATCCGCGTGGATCTGGTGCTTTCCGGCGTTGTATACTGACGTGATTGCCTTTTTTCTGTCTGTGGTGTTGGTGGGCGGGCGACGGGCGTGCTCCGGCAGCCGCTCCGGTTGGATATCAAGGTAATCTCAACCCATCTCCCTCGGATCCGTTTGGCTTTCTGCTGCTCGTTTTTGTCTCGGCGGTAAATGTTTTTGGCTCGTGTCGCTGATGGTTGTTCTCTGTTTGCTTGGATCAGAGGAAGCTCGCGCAGAGGTCGGAGAGGGTGAAGTCCGTGGATCTGCATCCGACAGAGCCATGGTGAGTGGCTGGTTTTGTGTACCGAGATGCTATGCGAATTATGAGTGCTTCGTGTGAGCCATGGCTAATCACATTATACTATGTTGCGGAATGCAGGATTTTGTCGAGTCTGTACTCGGGAAGCGTTTGTGTATGGAACTACCAGACTCAGGTAGGTGATTGTTCATGCTTCACAGTAGCTTATGCCTGTGATTTTCTACTAAATTGGGCTGTTGGATGAACGTTTTACGCTATAATGATTAGCCATTACACTTGCATAGATAGCATTCACTGTAGAGGTCAAGGCACATGCATTTTGGGTGTACACAATTGTGAACTGTGATATGGAAGCAATAGAGTAAGGGAAATACTAGTGGTTACATACAACCAATAGGAATGATTTGGATTTAATTGCATTTTCAGAAAGCGTAATGGTTAGGGCAAAAGTTACAAGCACCTCCCTGACGTATGCTGAGATGGATGGGTTTTAGTTGCGTGTGCTGAATTTATAGACAGCTTGTAAATGGTTGACAGACTAGTGGACTAGATAGGGAATGGAATAGAGCAGACACAGAATTAAACCCCAGTACTGGAAGGAAGAATAAGGAATGGAATAGAGTAAACACAGAATTAAACCCCAGTACTGGAAGAAAGAAAAGTGAAACATGCACACCTTGTGAATCCATGATCTCTTGTTACTTTTAAAGTCCAGAAATATTACCTATTGGTCATAAACTTTAACTGATGGCATTTTATCAACTCATCCCCAGACAATGGTGAAATCATTTGAAGTCACGGATTTACCAGGTATGCTCACCCAACTTTCTGCTTGCTTCTTTTCCTTGAGGTTTACATCATACTAATATTCCATAACAATTTCAGTTCGTTCGGCTAAATTTATTGCACGTAAGCAATGGGTTGTTGCTGGTGCCGACGATATGTTCATCCGTGTGTACAACTATAACACAATGGACAAGGTCAAGGTTTTTGAAGCTCACACTGACTACATTAGGTGTGTGGCTGTTCATCCAACCCAGCCCTTTGTGCTATCATCGTCCGATGACATGCTGATTAAGCTGTGGGATTGGGATAAAGGCTGGGTGTGTACTCAAATATTCGAAGGGCATTCTCACTATGTGATGCAAGTTACATTTAACCCAAAAGATACCAACACCTTTGCTAGTGCTTCCCTGGATCGCACAGTAAAGGTTTGTGTTATCTCTGCTTTCAAAAACCTGGTTGGCCACAATGTTGTATTATTTGCTGTCATTAGCTTTTTCTTGATGGTGATATCCTAATTTTTGTCAATATCAGATATGGAGTCTTGGTTCCCCTGACCCAAATTTCACACTAGATGGGCATTCAAAAGGTGTGAACTGTGTTGATTACTTCACTGGTGGTGATCGACCATACTTAATTACTGGCTCTGATGATCAGACTGCAAAGGTTTGTCATATGCACTGAATTGTACTCCTGTGATCATGTATGTACACTGTGACGACATTATTGGTCAAAATCAGGTTTGGGACTACCAAACAAAGAGCTGCGTTCAAACACTTGAAGGACATGCACATAATGTGTCTGCTGTATGTTTCCATCCAGAGCTACCTATAATAATTACTGGTTCAGAGGATGGGACAGTTCGAATGTGGCATTCTACTACCTACAGGTATTGCTACTCATTTATTTAGTATCCCTGCCATGCATGTCACTTGCTTATGTATGTATATGCAAGTGTGCTCTCATTTTGAGGCCAAATCTGGTAGCCACTAAAGTTCATCAGCAGTTTATGTGATAGCCTCTTATGCTATTTGATTCGAGGTTTAACTTGGTTGTGACAATTTTAGAGTTTAAATGTTCAATTGTTGGTTACAGTAGCAGGAGATTTTGTTACTTAGATTAAGTACACATGACTTCCCAAAAAAAGTTTGGTGACAGGGTTACAGTAGCAGGATGTTTAATGAGAGCAATAGAGATTGCGTGGAATAGTAGATTGATTAGGGTATACAAGGTATACAAATATATAGGCAGCCCTTGGGAGAGGTTTATAGAAACAGAACCAATCAAGGGATAACCTGCCTATCGAAATCTATCTAGGCACGGTAGGAAGCCGGCCTGGGCCTGGCGCACAGCCACTGGAGGCCCATACACACGCACACAACACATACATATCTAACACCCCCCGCAGTCTGATAGTCGGTAGCCTGAACGTTCAGACTGGACCTGAACTCCGTGAACACCTAAGAAGGCAGGCCTTTGGTGAAGATGTCGGCGTACTGAGAGCTCGTCGGAACGTGAAGAACGTGGACATCATCGGTAGCAACGCGCTCACGAACAAAGTGTAGATCAATCTCCACGTGTTTGGTGTGCTGATGCTGAACGGGGTTCGAAGACATGTAAACAGTGCTGATGTTATCACAGTAAACAAGGGCGGTGCGACGCAGAGGAACGTGCAGCTCAACAAGGAGTTGGCGCAACCAAGAGACCTCGGCAATGGCATTGGCAACCGCCCGATACTCGGCCTCGGCACTCGAGCGAGAGACTGCATTCTGACGCTTGGATGACCAGGAGACCAAGTTATCGCCCAAGAAGGCTGCATACCCGGAAGTGGACTTTCGGGTGTCTGGGCAGCCCGCCCAATCAGCGTCGGAGTAGACCAGCAAATCCGACTGAGTAGAGGGCCGTAGAAGCAAACCCAAGTGAAGAGTGCCACGAATATACCGCAGAATGCGCTTCAAAGCAGCAAGATGCGGCTCTCGAGGATCATGCATGTGGAGACAGACCTGCTGAACAGCATAGGCAATATTTGGGCGAGTGAAGGTGAGATATTGGAGAGCACCAGTGAGGCTTCGAAAATCAGTCCCATTGACAAGGGGAGCACCTTCAGCAGCAGACAGCTTGGGATTTGTATCAACGGGAGTGGAACAAGGTTTGCAATCAGTCATACCAGTGCGCTCCAGAATCTCCAGCATAAACTGGCGCTGGGACAAAAGAAGACCATCACCAGACCGCTGCACATGCATACCCAGAAAATGATGAGTTCACCAAGGTCCTTCATAGAAAATTCCCGCTGTAAGGCATCAATAGTGCAACGAAGAAGAGGTGTCGAAGACGTTGTGAGGACTATATCATCCACATAAAGGAGAAGATAGACCATGTCGTCGCCGCGGTGATACACGAACAGAGAAGTGTCGGTCTTGGCTTCCACAAAACCGAGCTGCAGCAGGTGAGAGGCAAATCGACTGTACCAAGCACGAGGAGCCTGCTTAAGTCCATATAGAGAGCGATTCAGCCGACAAACGTGGTCAGGGTGGGCGGAATCCTCAAAACCAGCAGGCTGAGTACAGTAAAAGGTCTCTGAAAGTGTCCCATGAAGAAAGGCATTCTTCACATCCAGTTGATGAATCGGCCAGTGGCGAGAGAGGGCCAAAGACAGCACGGTGCGGACGGTGGCTGGCTTGACAACAGGACTGAAAGTCTCAGAAAAATCAGCTCATTTTCTGGGTTCCTTGTCTCTTAATAGTGTTTTAGTTTCGCCTAAACTTATTAAGAACCTCATTTCTGTTCGCCAGTTTACTTCCGATAACAATTGTTCCATTGAATTTGATCCCGCTGGCTGTTCTGTGAAGGATCTGGTTTCTCGGAGGCTGATCGCTAGGTGCAATAGCTCTGATACCATGAGAGCAATAGAGATTGCGTGGAATAGTAGATTGATTAGGGTATACAAGGTATACAAATATATAGGCAGCCCTTGGGAGAGGTTTATAGAAATAGAACCAATCAAGGGATAACCTGCCTATCCTAATCTATCTAGGCACGGTAGGAAGCCGGCCTGGGCCTGGCGCACAGCCACAGGAGGCCCATACACACGCACACAGCACATACATATCTAACATTTAACTTGCACTGTTTGTTTTGTATTACAACATACAGTAAAAATCAGTCACACACGGAGAAAACGCTGCAACTAAATAGAGGCGAATGAGACACATGATTGGTTCTAACCCTATAATGATTGGTACCAGAGCTGGCACTAATCGTTGAGCATTAAACCATCATGACACACATGACTAGAATAGGTTATGTCCATAAGCTGTTGAAATGATTAGCTCCTTTAACAATGAAGTGATGAGAAAAAGGGGTTCTCGGAGTTATGCTTTCTCCTGCAGTATTGAGAAGAGTTTTTTTTTTTAATTTTCATTTTCTCATATAAAATTATGGAACTACTTTTCGATGCCAGAACTCGGGATATATGAAATCCTGCTGTTTTGTACTCATGATTTAGAATAGTATCACAATCCTTTTCCCATGCAACTAATATTTTTTTTTTGGTTATAGAACAAGGGACTAATGATTTTCTTGATGCTTTTACAGGCTTGAGAACACTCTTAACTATGGCCTTGAGCGAGTTTGGGCTTTAGGATATATGAAAGGGTCAAGAAGGTACTCTCTCTCTCTCTCTCCATATTGAAGTGTCTGACACCGAATGCCATTTCTTGTAATCTGCCATCAAGGGCTCCACAGACCCACAGCTCAGTCATACTGCATACATTGTGTTTTCCACATTTCCTCAACTGTCTTATTGGAAGTACCACACCTTTTTTCGTAACCCATTTTCATACATTGTGACAGTAAAATTGTTTATTCACCTAACTATTTGTTAAAGAATTGCTCTCACTGAAACATGCTGTGTGAGATTTTCATTGACTTGTTCTTTCCTGACAGCATAAGTCAAGTTAATGATACGGAATATCTTATTTTGTGTAGGGTCGTGATCGGATACGATGAAGGGACAATAATGATAAAAATTGGTCGTGAAGTTCCTGTTGCTAGCATGGATAGCAGTGGAAAAATTATATGGGCAAAGCATAATGAAATCCAAACTGTCAATATCAAGAGTGTTGGTGCAGACAATGAGGTTGCCTTTGTTCACCATGCTATTGCGATGTAAACTTAGTAAGCTTGTTATAAGGTTTCTCTGTGGTCCTTAACATTTTCATTTTTTAGATCGCAGATGGTGATCGGTTACCATTGGCCGTGAAGGAGTTGGGAAGCTGTGATCTTTATCCACAAGTAAGTTTACCTGTGATAAAATGGATGCTTCAATTGTGATCTTTTTAATGTCCAAGGAACATAGACATGGCTTCATGATAATACATTCATCATGTATTTTTGGAAATGCATCCGGATATTGTGTTTATTTAGCTGCATTTTTTCTGTATAATAACGTTAAACTCAAATACCAAAATGAAATGCTTCATGGTCATTGATAGCTCATTTGTGCAAATAAAGTTCTCTGTAACTTGGTGGGACCATAAAAATGCCTATGGCAGTTTATAGCTAGGGGGTAACGGTTCATTCTTTTGAACAACATTGAATGTTTGAACTATCATGATTTTTTTAAACCTGTTTTGTGGTCATGCATATTTTATTTGTGCTGGTTTATGTTAATAATATACTGGTGCAATATTTGTTTCAGAACTTAAGGCACAATCCGAATGGGAGATTTGTTGTTGTATGTGGAGATGGAGAATACATAATATACACAGCATTAGCATGGAGAAACAGATCATTTGGGTCTGCACTTGAAGTTGTTTGGTCAACTGATGGAGAATATGCCATCAGAGAAAGCACCTCGAGGATAAAGATACACAGTAAAAATTTCCAGGTTTGTTCCAATATAACATATTCACTTCTCTCTGACACACTGTTTTGTTTAGTTATATCTATACCGCTGTAGGCCTGTCTCTTAAGTCTTAACAAACACCTGTAGGGTACCTGTTCCTGGTAACATGCTTAACATTCCTTTTGTAATTGTGGGGTTCAGAGTACATATGCCATAAAAGATAATCTTGAAATGTCTGGTCAATTGGCCCTCATATCCAATTTGTGGCCTCAATATTTTCTATGATGAATTATAGACGCTATGAAATAAACTGTACTGTAGTTTCAACTCTTGGTGGGTTTCAACTCTAGCCTACCCCAACTTGTTTGGGACTGACAGGCTTTGTTGTTGTAGTTTGTGTTGTCTTTTTTGTTAAGTGCGATGTAAAGGTAAAATAACTATTTTACTGTGCTGCTCCAAACTAAATTGTTAAGTGAATTGCAACCAGCATACTATACTCGGTATATCATTCTCTTTTGTTATGGGTTCCTGGAACATAGTCTGTTAACTGGAGTTGGTCTTTTCAGGAGAAGAAAAGTATAAGGCCATCATTTTCTGCTGAACGGATATTTGGTGGAGTATTACTTGCTATGTGTACAAATGACTTCATTTGCTTCTATGATTGGGCGGAATGCAGATTGATACGTCGAATTGATGTCAATGTGAAGGTAATGGAATTTGCCGCCTTATTATTTCAAACCTGTTTTTACATTCATGCCATTTGAAACGTTGTGCCACTGAAAACATGTTTCTTTGTGTAGAACCTTTACTGGGCCGACAGTGGTGATTTAGTAACAATTGCAAGTGATACGTCATTCTACATTTTGAAATATAATGTGAGTTCTGTCATTACCTTAATTGCCTATGTTCAGTTGACCTTTCTGTTACATCCACTGATTTGTTTTTTTTAATGTCAAATTAAGAAGCAATTATTTTTATGGTCAAATGGAAATGTACTAATATAAAAGACTAAAAGTTTCCTTTTACCTTGTAGAGGGATGTAGTTTCATCTCATTTGGATGGAGGGGGTTCAGCTGGTGAGGAAGGTGTGGAAGATGCCTTTGAACTGCTTCATGAGATCAATGAACGTGTCCGCACTGGGCTATGGGTTGGCGACTGTTTCATCTACAATAATTCTTCATGGCGGCTTAATTACTGTGTAGGAGGAGAGGTGAGTTTTTTTCGTCACTAACAAAGACATCCTATATATCTTTTGAGTTAGATCATTTATTGATAGAGCGCTTTCATGTCATAACCATTTCATGTGTTATAGGTCACAACCTTGTTTCACTTGGATCGGCCAATGTATTTACTAGGATATCTTGCAAACCAAAGCCGTGTCTATCTTATTGATAAGCAATTTAAGTGAGTTCATCTTTGTTACCTAAATTTCACATGTAGTTTTTGTACACAAGTTCTGTGGCTAATGCACTTTTTTATTGCAGTGTCGTGGGGTATACTTTACTCCTTAGTTTGATCGAGTATAAAACACTTGTAATGCGTGGGGATTTTGATCGTGCGAATGATGTTTTATCATCTATACCAAAGGAACAATATGACAGGTGCTCAATGTCATGGTAATTACTGTAGTGTCAAGTCAGGTTTAGCATAGAACCAACCTTTCGTTTTGCAGTGTGGCACGTTTCTTGGAATCACGGGGAATGTTGGAGGAAGCCCTCGAGATAGCAACTGACACTAATTACAGATTTGACTTGGCTGTGCAGCTTGGTCGACTTGAAATTGCGAAGGCATAATCAATTTCTTTTCTTCTCCACATTTTCGAGAAAGTATTTCTTTTTCAAAATTTTCTAATAATAGTTGCTTTGCAGGCGATTGCCTACCGAGGTGCAAAGTGAGTCCAAGTGGAAGCAATTAGGGGAGTTAGCTATGTCTAATGGAAAGGTACAGCAACCGGGTGTATCGTTTATCTTGCATGCGCAATGCCGCAATCTATGTTGTCCTTATACAGTGTGGTTCAGCCATAATTGTTTCTTAATTATTACTTCCTCTGGTCTCAAATAAGTGTCATTTTATGTTGTGTGAATTTGACAGGCTTAAACTTTGACCATCAATGTCTCTAAGAATACTTTGATTGAACTTTTGTAAACTCGCTATATTTTGCACAGGTTTAGATTCACTAAGAATAACCTTTGAACATTTTTTCAACATGTCAATTCACTATATTTTGCATACATTTTGGATTAGTAATTAGTGGTCGAAGACTTAAAAGTAGTTTCTTGGTGATCATGTCACTGTCCAAAACATTAGTTATTTGTGACTGGGACAAACAGTGTATGATCCATAGCTATTATGAAGCAGAAAATCATCTATGATAATACGAGGGTACTTATAAAGAGAAAGGTTATACTAAAAGTTTGATGGTAAGGGGATGCTTATTGCTATTTCCTTAGATTTAACAAATAGTGTTCCATGTAAAACTATGATGCAATCATGCAAACATTTAAGTTGAAGTCGCTTACTCGCATGCCATACAATTTTCTGCAGCTTGAGATGGCAGAGGAGTGTCTTCTACATGCTATGGATCTCAGTGGTTTGTTGCTTTTGTATTCTTCCCTTGGGGATGCCGAAGGCATTAACAAATTGGCATCTGTAGCCAAAGAACAAGGAAAGAACAACGTTTCTTTCCTTTGTTTATTCATGCTAGGAAAGCTGGAAGAGTGTCTTCAATTGCTAATAGAAAGGTAGAGGCATCTGGGCAAGATTGTCATGCTTAACCTTAATTTTTTTGTTTCTTATTTTTGACTCGTCTACTATCCCTTGTACAGCAATCGTATTCCGGAAGCAGCATTGATGGCCAGATCTTATCTTCCTAGCAAAGTCCCTGAGATTGTAGCATTGTGGAAAAAGGATCTCCAGAAGGTCTTCTGTCCTATGAGTCTCCTTTGCTTCCGTTCTACTCAGTTTTATGCTAAATCTTTCTGCATATCTTAATTAGGTTAACTTGGTCTTAGTGCACATATCTCAGGATAAATTGTCACTGTCTTAAGTTACAAACTCAAGCATGGTATTATTATGTTAGCATAACCCTGGTACAGTCCACTGCTGGAATTGATTCTGAATTTACTTGTAAAGGATGCTTTCACTTTCGTCCAGCATAATTTACCTAATAATTTTAGTACACTAGTTGAGGATTCAAAAAATTAGCTAAAATCATGTGATATTTGTTTTGAAGGGCGGGCCTGGTGCAAGCGGTATAGTCTTACCGCCTGTGACCGGAAGGTCCCGGGTTCGAGTCGCAGTCTCCTCGCATTGCACAGGCGAGGGTAAGGCTTGCCACTGACACCCTTCCCCAGACCCCGCACAGAGCGGGAGCTCTCTGCACTGGGTACGCCCATGTGATATTTGTTGTCTCAAGTTTAGACTTGGCATCACTGGTTTAGACTTGGGCATCACTGTCTTCAAATTGCAGGTCTAAGTTTATGAAATGTGCACTGTTTTGTTCCATTTGCTTTTTTAGGTAAACCCAAAAGCAGCAGAGTCGCTGGCTGATCCTAATGAGTACCCAAACTTATTTGAAGACTGGCAGATTGCTCTCAATGTAGAAGCTGCTGTTGCCCCGAAAAGGTTTTTGTTCTTTTTTATCTTCATATGTAACTGTATCCTTTTGTATTGTCTCTGATTACCTCTTGCATCAGATGAGGGTGCTTTAATTGCGCTCATCTGTTGAAAATTGGAAGCGATGTCAATCTCATATATTTCTCCAAGCTATCACCTTTTACTGACACAAAAAAAAATTGTTTGAATAGGGGTATCTATCCACCGGCCGAGGAGTACATGATTCATGCTGAAAGGTCAAATGAGAGTTTAGTGGAAGCTTTTAAAAATATGCATGTACATGAAGAGATGGTACCAGATGATAATGAAGATACTGTTCACGAGGTACTATTATCTAGTACTGATTGATTCCTCACAAAAAAAGGTGGTTATCTGATGTTAGTTGCTCTTATTTACCATGTGAATATCCTAATTTTGATCTTGACAATATGGTAATCACTCCCGCTGTTTCAAATTATAAATCATTTCAGTTTTGTCCTATGACAAACTTCCCTCACTTTGACCAAATTTTTAGAAAACTTTGTTAACATCTACAATTTTCAAATAAATGCACTATCAAATGAAACTAATTTGATATTGTGTTGGTGCTTTTCCCAAAACTTGGTCAAAGTTAGAAAAGTTTTACTTGGGACAAGGCTAAAGTGATATATAATTTGGAATGCAGGGAGTAGTGTGGATATTATAGTTTAACTAAATTGGCTTGTCAAGGAACATGCTGGTAGTTTAACTTCTTTGCTTATGACTTATGAGTATGATGCTCTGCACTGTTTCATTTCGTACCTTAAAACTAATAGAATTATGTTTTGAATATAACTGATCAGAACCTCTGAGCTGCTATAAATGGTATAGGACTGTCTCCTGTTAGTTTCTAGTTTGTTGACCTATTATCTAAATTGAGTTCAGTAGAGTTAGTTGTGTGCACTTCCAAAGTTCCGTGCTTCTGTTCAAGCTTCATACCAGTTATAATTTTCCATTTTCTTTCATGATTTTTGTTATTTTTGCTACATGTGCTTGCTTATATATATGTATGTATGCTTCCCATTCACTGTTCTTGCAGAACTGATAACATTGATCATTGTTCAACAGGTTATTGAGGATGGTGGAGTAGA
Source organism: Miscanthus floridulus (assembly GCF_019320115.1). Taxonomy (NCBI): domain Eukaryota; kingdom Viridiplantae; phylum Streptophyta; class Magnoliopsida; order Poales; family Poaceae; genus Miscanthus; species Miscanthus floridulus. Next base: position 11,250 of record NW_027096297.1, read on the forward strand.
AGAGAGTCAAGAAGATGCTGTTGAGGTTGATGCAGAGGATGACGGAGTAGAAGAAAGTCAAGATGAAGCTGTTGAGGTTGAGGCTGAGGGTTCAACTGATGGTGCTGTCCTTGTGAATGGAAACAGTAGTGAGGAACAGTGGGGTACGAAAAATGAAGAACCATCAGCATAAAAGCTGTAGTTGAGCAAGTGTACAGTCCTAAATACCTTATTTTTCCTGGTCTTACCTCCCAGTGCACGATATTAGGAAGCTCCTGCTGGGTGATCTATGAATATATCCTTAAGTTGCCCTTTTCTTTAGCAGTATGGCAGTTCAGGGAGTTTTGATCAACCTAGGATTCATTAATTTTATTAAGCTTGGTCAAACTGCTTTTTAAAAAGTATCCCTTAGAATGTTTTGCTTAAAACGTTCCTGTTTCAGTTACTGATGCCTGCTTTGTTGCTACCGTTCCCTTGTTTTGTTATGGATTTCTACCAGTTTTTTTGATGTACACAATTTCACTAGAATGCTTCTAAATGGTTGTCTTCTCTTTGCAGTGCTGACTCCTGAGCAATAGTGGATCAATGGGACAGCAACTTTGCTTCAGTGGTTTAGTTTGTAAAGGTCAAATGCTATTCCAAGTAAACAATTACTCATGTACCATAGAACCTTCTCAGTCATGTTAAAGCTATAATACAAGTAACCAATCCTATTGCAGGTTGCTGACTGCTATCTAGAGTACATGCAAGCCATTTTTCTTGAGCGGTATTAAGCATGGGATGTGCTCTAGGATTGGCTTATCCACATACGAAGTTGGACCGCAATTAATCAACACTTCATCTTTGTGCCCTATAGGAAATTTTGTGCTTCCTTTTTTACATGTAGATCAGGTCTTTAGATCTCGAAGACATTTTATAGCCATCAGAGGTACTCTTGTTTCACCGAGGTGGGATATGATTGGTGATCGGAGGAGTGATATTTTACAGGGTACATAGAGTAGTAGCTTGTGGAACTGAGAATGTTTTACCTGTGATGTACATCGGACTTGGGAGCTTTGTATCATTGTGTTACACCTTTTCAATGGTAGCGAATAATAAGTTTACGGCAGATGTTTTCAATAGCGTGTTTAGTTAATTGTGAGCAATTTGTGTTGTGCTATGTTTTGTTGTTGTGATGGCTAGGCTACTTCTATAGCCGACTCCGTTGAGCAGCTATCTGGCCAGAGTGACAGTGACAGCAAAGATAGAAATTATTTCCTGAGGTGTAGTACCTGAGACATAAGTAGGTACATAATACATAGCTACGCGACAGACGACAGGAGCCTAGGCAAGGCTAGCTCTACGTCTAGGAATTGGGCCAAACCGGGCTATTAAACTGGGCCAAATTGGGCTCATGTTTAAGCACTTGCTGAGTTGCATTACTAACTTTTTGACCTGTAATGAGTGCCACAAGAAAAAGAACCCTTACAAAAAGATCACACAAAAATAAGTGATACTAAGATAGCAAGTAAAATAAACCACAAAATTGATTGATCACGATTATACCCCCTCGGTTCAGAAAAGAATGCAATTCTAATACAGTATCATGATTTTATATCTTAAGTTCGATCAATTATAGATAAAAAAGTATCAATATTTATGATATCAAATAAATATCATTAGATTAATTACGAAATATATTTGATAATAAATTATTTTAAAGCCATAAATGTGAATAGTATTTTCTAGAATTTTAGTAAAACGTGAACTACTTTTGCCGGCATGCAATACGTAGTTCCATTCTTTTCTGAACAGAGGGAGTACATCTAATCTAGTATACAGTACTTATCATCCACGTTAAATTGAATAGCCAACTGCACTCGTACTAAAACAGGAGCTGATACTGTCCAAGACAACAAAGGAACACAAAATATACATACTATGCAATTCGAGCAGAACGCCAGACACAATATACAAGGAATGAGGCTGAAAGCAGCTTAGGCCCTCTAAAACAGAGTTACATTCGATCCATTAAGCCTTTGGAAACAACTTGTACAACACATTACGGCCGACAAAATACACCACCTGGTTGTATGAAACACATTCTAAGGTTGAAAGAGGCAGGTATTTCCACACTTCCTTTAGCCAAATGGATTACTACCCCCAACGGAGCCGTAGGAAGGTGGGGTGTTTGGCTGCGGGTATCTGGGAGGAGCTTGCTGATTAAAACCCATGTTGAAGGAACCCAAACCTTGTTGCCTGTGATGTCACACGTCAGACATCAGTGTTGCAGGAAATACAATACAGGTGTCTCGGGACAGGGCGATGTTTTATACCATCCTAAGCAACCAAATTGTAAGAGAGAATAAAGGCCCTTAAAATCTAAAATTCACCATTACCAGTAAGCAAAAACGTCTTGTAGGTACTTCAAAGATGTACAGATGACACAATTCAGTGAGTGCAGCTTAGGTTGCTGTATTTAATTTTTTTATGAAGATACAAACCAAGGGACTTCCATGCCACAAGATGACAAGAATAGAAGGTGAATTTTCTTCCACAACAGACGAACCAAATTTCATTACTCAGGAGCAACTTAAAACGTTCAAACCCCCGTAACAATACTGCTGTCCTCACTGAATGCCAGGGTTCAGATGAGATGGCCACTGACTAAACCAAAGACCCAAGCAAACTACAAGTTTAGACAAATCGACTCTACAAAAAGCAAAAAGGTACAGCCCGACACCCGCATTCATCTCCTCTTATTACAAGCCAAATGAGGCTGTGACAGCACCAGGGCTGGGGAAAACAGTTTTTTTTACTAGTATAGAAGATGGATTGACCAGTAATTTAAGTTTAGATAATTCAATGGTGAAATATGGCTACTTTGCGTAGTCAATCTCAGCTACTTAAATCTGTGATCCCCGGCACGTTGATATTTTTTTAATTTATTTTTTACTTAAATCCGTGATCCAACAGCTTGACAGTTCTTATAATTTAAGTAAGGTCCCTTCTTTATGGATGCCATACAAGGGATGTGATATATATTAAAAAATAATTAGACAGCTCATTTAAATAGTCTACCACTACATGTTTCAACTTTGGAAGATATAGTAAATACAACATTTACTCACGTTGCAAGCATGCTATTAGGTTGTTGCTCGGGCATGGGCTTGCTGTTCGGAACTTGCTGCATCATGAAATGGCCTGATTGAAGCAAAAATTAGCAGTGTGCAAAAAGGAGGTACTAAAGAGCAAGATTATGATGGGGAAATATGCAATTACTTGGATGTGCAGCTGACTGGTAGAGCTGGTGAGGCTGCTGTGGAGGAACACCAAAACTAGAGTTGCCAATTAAGGTTTGGGGAGCAGGGCCTGATGCTCCTCCTGGTGGCCCAGATGGGGGCTGCTCACAGATAAAACAAATTGATGTTAATGGAAAAGTAAAAAGCATGTTAACAAAATAGGAATGCAAAATATGCATGGCGACCCAAGTCTACAGTATACATTTTAGTTATACCATGTGAGCTTGAATTGGAGCTGACTCATTCCCAAGATCAAAAGGGTTCGAAGCTTTCACAGGCTGGGGGTGGGAATATGCATGTTGCGAATACACAGGTTGCTGATATGTAGGCTGAGGAAATGCTCCATGAGGATATGCTTGCATTCCCTGGAACTGGAAGAGCATTCCTTATGTTAAGATAAAAAGACAGTACCAACTCAGGTGCAGAATATGTTACACATATGAGAATGACATGGGTACCACTCCAGGTGGATATTGCATGGCGTATCCCATTCCAAATTGGGGAGCTCTCTGCCAACCAGGCATCATTAGAGTTGATGGTGGATACAGTGCAGTGAAGATATCCTGCAATAAGTTTTGTCCGTGTCAAATATGCTCATGCAAATGACTTCGTTGGAAGGCATAGTGTCAGATCCATCAGTTCATCATTTTTTCCAAAACATTATTCAAAGAATCGAAGAGAAGAAACTTGTACATTTGTCTTCAATTGACAATAGGTAATGATCTTGCAAATGAACACCCATGAGAACACAGATGCACTGACAAGTATGGAAACCTTAACAACATTTATGGCACCTCATAAGTTTACAGAAACCAAAGGCTCAAAACAAATGAGGTTTGAACAAATTGTTTTCAATCTAGTACTAGTTCATTCCCATATAATTAGTCAGCCAAACAAGATAATGTGTTCAAACACATCAAAACAAAACCATGAATCTAAGGAGAAACTACACTCGCTGAACATTATACATCTGTATGGTGGCTACCCAATTGAATTGGAATCCAATGTAGACCATGATTTCACTTAACTACCTCGTAACATATATAGTGCTTGTCAAATAAAACTCCAGTAAGTGACATTACATTCAAGAAATTGCTCATTAATGTTAGAAGAAGCAAAACACACAGCTAATCATGTATGACGTACCGCTGGAAGTTCTTTCCTGCCACTGAATTTACTGTCAGTAGAAGAGGCTGCTCCTTGAATACCACTGGTTCCTTGTGGATTTGCAGTAGCTTGAGATGGAAGTCCAGCCGTAGGGGCAGCTAGAGGAGATTGTTGAACTGATGATCCTTGGCCAGACATTACTGTTGAGGCCTGGGGAAGGAATCCAGTGAAAACTATTTTTTTCGGAAAAAAAGGCTCAGGTGCATAAAGCTTAAAAATTTACGCAAATGCAACTACCTGGTTGCCTGAGATTCCAAAGGGCGCATCAAACAAGGAATGTGAATGGTCTAGGACAGATGAATGTCCATCATTTGCTTTCAAAGTGGGATCAAGAGAAGCAGGATAAGCTGACGCATTTGGTGCAGAGGGTGCTTCGGAGAATGACAGCTGTGCAAGTGCAGACTCAAGGGGATTTACACTGCTGCTTGTTTGTGGTGTTTGTTGTTGGCCAAAAGCATCAAAAGATGCCCAGTCACCGCCACTGACAGAAGGAGCACTTTTCCCTTGTTCAAGAACAGGCTGTGATGCTGCTGCATTAACTGGAGGCTGTTGTGGCAAAGGGGTCGGCTGTGGTGGTGCTGTGGATGCAGGTTCAGGATCTGCACTAAAATCAATTAAACTCACTGCAGTTGCCACCTTTGTCTGTTCCGATGTCCCTTCTGAAGAACCAATGCTGCTTGCACTAGATATTGTCTACATTATGAACATGCAAGAAGAATAGTAAGCGAACAGATGCACAAGAACATGATGATATTTCGAGAGTACAAAAGCAATGTCTAAAAGAAGGGAAATGTCAGGAGTAACAAAGAACAACCTTTGTCAGTGGTGGAGGATCAATTGACCTGGTTCCATTTGGCTTTGGAGGATCAATTGGTCTGACTACACTTGGCTTTGGAGGATCAAGTGGTCTGACTACACTTGGCTTTGGAGGTTCAGTAGCTGGCTTTGAAGGCTCACCAACCCGAAGCTGAGGAGCGTTGTCACCCAATATATCCCTCACTGGCCGTACAACAAGACTAGAACCATCAGCTTCTTTCTGGAAGTCTGGAGACCCACTATCTGGCTTTCTGGGCTCTGAAAACCTCCGGTCTTCAAACCTTTGAACTGGAGTTGTTTTTCCAGATCTATCATCGACAACCTCAAAGTAGCGAGGACTTTTCTTATAGTCATTTTGGTCATAGCCAGGACTACGGTCCCCATAGGAATATCTGGAATTTCTGTCATCACTCCGTCCACTATAACTCCGACGATCAGAGTAACTTCCATTTGGCGGACTTCTTGAACCACCCCAATTTCCATCAGACCTCCTATTTTCACTATACTCATCCTTGTCATCCTGCAAGATGACAATCAATCAGCACATAGTGAATTTCAAAGAGAATAATATATTTACAAAAATAGGGATCGGTTACTGAGGAGATATTTTTAAAGCAGTAAGGAGACAACATCACCTTTGCCCTTGGTGGCCTATCAGTACTTCTTTCTCCTGTGTATCTCCGTTCCACATACACATGCTTGATGAAATTTCTCAATTTGTCCGCATTACTGAGACCAAAAGAAACATGTCATACTTCCCATTCGGAATTAAGCATTGTGACTTACAAAAAGGAATTGCTAAAAAAAGGACACCTGCTGTCAGGGTATCCATTTCGTTGAGGATCCCATTCCTTGAAAAATACTTCTCTAGCACGCTACAAGTCAAGTAAAATCAACGTCAAACGTTGAATAGAAGACATGAAAATGTTGGGAAAAATAGAAAAACAGATACAAGACAAGTTACCTCATTTCCCCCTTCTTGAAGGGCAGTAACTTCTTGTGCAGTAAATTTGGCCATGGAAACTGATTTTACTCGATGCGTGAACTCTCGACTAGGAAAACAAAGTGATTTGTTAGGAAAAAGACCGACATATTTCACTTGGGGACTGGTGGGCCCAATAGTTCACTCCACCAAGGCATATGTTAAACAAAAAGAAGGGGAAGCTCGATAGATTGGTCATCTAAACTAAAAGAGGGCTCACTAAAATACTTACTGTGCTCCACTGCAATTGGTACAAACAAAGGTCCAGAAATTTGTGCAGACATACTGTGGTCCCTGTTCAAATCAGCATATCAGTGTTCTTGTTTTTTTTCTTCAGGCGGAACAGAAGGAGAGGCACTAACAAAATATTACTCTTGTAATATATAAGCAAGATATGTACAGAAGATCCTAGAACCAAGACACTTCCATGTCAACAAGGTAAGCAAATAGATACAAAAGAGGAAAGAAAACAAACAAGTTATTCACTTTACAAAGCAAACGGAACATATGAAAGATACTAATGCCCAAAGTTTCGTGAGATACAAGGCACAGTCAAAGACACACAAAATATCCGCTTGAACACTAGGGGAGTAGGGTTACCTCAAGCTTCATAAAGTTCAGTGCCTGAAGTGAGGCGTGCACCTCTCACCACACAGGATGACTTTGCCCCAGACAGGAAGGGAAAAAGAAGGAAAAGTGCAGTAGGGTAATCCTAACTACGTGGATTTAATAGGTTCTTAATAAATCAAATGCAGTTCATGAATAGCTGGTGTTATGAGATCTTTTGCTCACATATCAGTTTGTTCTTTAGCTTCATCCATGTGCCCCATCTTCTAAAAATGTGGCAAATTATATCAACAAAAACAAACTGATATGCTATTTGACTTATCAATGAGACGACGAGCTTTCTTAAAACATTTTCTGAAATTTCTACATCGTTATTCATTTATAGGAGTGATGCCCACAACAAGGTGAAATATCCATATTTTGTTACCTAAACATCACAACTTTAATATTTGACTGCATTGCTAGCCAGCGCCTCTGAGAAAACCACAACACAACTTTCCTAATTAACAGCTTAGGTTCCTGCTAGCTAGGTCCAGAAAAGTGGTGGAAGTGAGACTGAGAATCATAAAGGCTGCCTCTGTTGCAAGCAGTAGCTACAATTACCAACTAGTATAAAATTATATTACAGTAAAACAATAATTTGTGACTACCATAACGACAGAGCAAATTCTAACCGCTTGCATCAAGGATACATTTCATTCCATTTCGGAACAAATTGGATTACAATTGACCTCTAAACCCACGCAATACAATGCTGATCTCCGGTCAAACACCTAGTTATGCAGCTACCTCCCAACATGGCATGTGTGCGCCATTCATAGCAACAGAGCATTGTGGCTGATGAAGTCAAGCAAGCTAAAAACAGCTCCTACCTGCCCGCCAGCTCCGTGGCTCCCAAACCCGTCCACATTCAGCAAGAGAATTCGAGAACTCGAGACGACAGACTCACCAAATTGTTGCAGTTGATGCAGCGCTTGTTGGCGGGCAGCTTGAGCAGGCCGCGGATGATCTTCTCGTGCCGCTCGTCCTCCTTGACCCGGCTCGCCATCGCCGCCGGATCGCCCCGCCACAAACCCTGGAACTCACAGCAGAGCAAGCGAAATCACACCAAAACCCCGCCGCAATGGCCCGAGATCCGGGCAAGCCCAAGCCAGATCCGGCCCCGAATCACCGCGACCCAATCGAACCCGCCCTCCCTCGGTGCGCGTGCGCGCGCGCGGGTCCGCGGGGAGGGGAGGCAAGCGAGCCCGCGCGAGATCCCGCACGCGAGCGCGTGCGGAGGCCGAGGCGGAGGCGAGACGACGAGGTGGTGGCAGCGGCGAGCGAAAAAGGCTCGTGTCTTTTGTCGCTGCTGCGTTGCTTCGCTGCGCGTGTTTAACAGAGAAGGAAAAAAAAACTTTTTCCTCGTGGGGTTTGCGGGGAGGTGACCGGGAGGGGAGAAGAAGGGGCCGCGAAGGCTGCCGGTCAGCCACTGGCTCGCACCAGCTGCAGCCGGTCGCCGGGGAGGCGGTTTCTAGAGGGAGGGGTTTATGGGGCCCGCGTGGCAGAGACAGTTTGGGTTCGGTTTGGTGGGTGCGTGGTGAGCTGGACGTGGTTTGTTTGGGCGATTACTGGTTGTTTTGGGTTCGGGCAGTTAGCTGGCTAATGATTCCTGGGAAGTGCTAAATCACCGACAGGTTGTGATTACATTATAGGAAAGACTACCTGTGTCTGTGTGGCTTTGGCTTTTTAGTTAGTGGCTAGGCTGTGTAGTGCAGCCAAGCACATGAGTTGGACGCATGTACGTGACTACGGGTGTGATTCGTTGCCCACGCCTATCTCTCACCGCTCGGTGTAGTGTGGTCTTGTTTGACTGCCCTGCTCGTAGGATTTCGCTGCCTCACTTCATTCCTCTCCCCTCCATCGTCTCGGACGCCTCCGTCTTCTTGATTTCCACTTCCCTCTCAATGCAAGATGCATCAATGCTTGGCGGAAAGGGTTTGGGCGAGCGTGGGAGATGACGTCATGCGAGCGATAAAAGGGCGGGCGCGGGTCGCGGCTAGGGTTACTGCCCCCATTTCGTGCCTCTCCTTCCTCCATTGCTCTGGTGCGCCCTTTCCTCTTGCTCCCCTCGATCTCGGTTGACCGTCCGAGTCAACCTCCACCGGCGGATTCGTGGTGGTCCTCTGGTGTAGCGACGGTATACCTCACCTGCGGCTATCTCCTCTTGCTCTCTGTGCGGTGATTTTATTGATTCGTCTGTGGATTTTGTTTGATTTGTGCCATGATATTAGGGTTCTTGCTCTTACATTCTCAGATCTGTGAGCTGGTAGTGTAGATCTACTAGTTTCTAGTTGTTCCCCTCTTGTTCCGCACTCAGATATGTGTTACAGCTACCTTTTTTCCATTACATATGTGGTTTCTTCTACATCTTGCACATGATGATTTCGATTTATAAATAGAGCATAGTGCCTAGGTCGATGATGTTTATTTTCGTTACCCTAGACGCTGGAGGAGCACCCTTGGGTGTGGTGGCCGCGTCTAATTTTGAATGTTTGCTTGCTCCTTAGTACACACTGCAAAAGTGCATGATTCGTATCTAATGTTTCCCTCCATCGTGTTGGTAGACATGGACTTCCAAGCTAGGCGCAGGGCAGCCACTTGAAAGGTCCTAATGGCTAGAGGGGGGTTGAATAGCCTATTAAAAATTTCTACAACAACACTTAACAAATTGGTTAGACAATTATGAGGCAAAACAAATGTTGCGCTAGCCTACTAAAATTACAAGTCATCTACCACAATTCTAGTATATATAGTTTCTATTCACACAATAGCTATGTCACTACACTAAGTTAGTGTGTTCTCAAAGGCTAACTAAAGAGCCACACTAACCAAACCAACAAGCTCTCACAACTAACTACACTAAAGAGCTTGACAACTAGTTTGCGGTAATGTAAAGAGAGTGGGCAATTTGTTTATACCACCGTATCGAGGAGTGAACCAATCAATCACAAGAATGAATATCAATGAAGACCAATCACCTCGGAATCAAATGATGAACACAATAATTTTTTACCGAGGTTCACTTGCTTGCCGGTAAGCTAGTCCTCATTGTGGCGATTCACTCACTTGGAGGTTCACGCGCTAATTGGCATCACACGCCAAACCCTCAATAGGGTGCCGCACAACCAACACAAGATGAGGATCACACAAGCCACGAGCAATTCACTAGAGTACCTTTTGGCTCTCCACCGGGGAAAGGTCAAGAACCTCTCACAATCACCACGATCGGAGCCAGAGACAATCACCAACCTTCGCTCGACGATCATCGCTGCTCCAAGCCGTCTAGGTGGCGGCAACCACCAAGAGTAACAAGCGAATCCCGTAGCGAAACACGAACACCAAGTGCCTCTAGATGCAAACACTCAAGCAATGCACTTGGATTCTCTCCCAATCTCACAAAGATGATGAATCTATGATGGAGATGAGTAGGAGGGCTTTGGCTATGCTCACATGGTTGCTATATCAATGCAAATGGCCAAGGAAAAGAGCTTGAGCCGGCCATGGGGCTTAAATAGAGAACCCCTCACAAATAGAGCCATTGGACTCCTCACTGCACCGAACATGGGGCGACCGGACACGCCGGTCAGATTGACCGGACGTTGGACCTCAGTGTCCGGTCACACGATGTGTGCCACGTATCCCCTACTTCAAAAGCTAATCACCCGATCTCAACGGTCATCAGCACATTTAAGTTGTGACCGGATGCGCTGCTTCGAAGTGACCGGATGTAGGACCTCAGCGTCCGGTCGTTTCTAGTAAGCATCTAGAAGCGAAAAATCACAACCGGACGCGTCCGGTCATGCCCGATCGGACACACCCAGCGTCCGGTCACTCAACGTCATCATACATCATACTGATCGGACTCAAGCCCTAAGCGTTCGGTCATTTCTTGCTCCAGCGTCCGATCATGAGACCGAAACCACACGCTCACTGCTGTCACTGACCGGACGTGTTGGTCCTTTAGAGACCAACGTCTGGTCACTTACAGTGACCACGCTCACCTGAGTTTAGGGTGCCGGTGGCACCGTCGGACTGTTCACACTCTACGAGTGGACACTTCATCGGTGAAGTTCCTAACCCTTGCTCAAATGTGCCAACCACCAAGTGTATCACCTTGTGCACATGTGTTAGCATATTTTCACAAACATTTTCAAGGGTGTTAGCACTCCACTAGATCCTAAATGCATATGCAATGAGTTAGAGCATCTAGTGGCACTTTGATAACCACATTTCGATACGAGTTTCACCCCTCTTAATAGTACGGCTATCGATCCTAAATGTGATCACACTCACTAAGTGTCTCGATCACTAAAACAAAATGGCTCCTACCATTTATACCTTTGCCTTGAGCCTTTTGTTTTTCTCTTTCTTCTTTTCAAGTCCAAGCACTTGATCATTACCATGGCATTGCCATCATCATGTCATGATCTTTATTTGCTTCACCACTTGGAATGTGCTACCTATCTCATGATCACTTGATAAACTAGGTTAGCACTTAGGGTTTCATCAATTCACCAAAACCAAACTAGAGCTTTCAATCTCCCCCTTTTTGGTAATTGATGACAACCCTTACACAAAAATATAAATTAAAATTCAATTGAATCCATGTTGCTTGTCCAAGCATATTTACCATGTGTAAAAGAATATGGACAAGTTTCATGAACCTCAAATGGTAGCAATTGCTTCCCCTACATATGTGCTAAGAGTTTGGATTGTAGCTTGCACATATGCTTAGATAGGAAATATAGGAGGCAATGTCTACCAAATGATGCTAAGGTATAAAAGATGGACCTTTGAAGCATGATACCAATCGGAGTGCACCAGTATACCATCCTTAGCACTATGATTAACTCAATACCACTTGGAAATGAAATCACTAGATAACCTATGCATGCTAGTTTTTCATTTCATCATTCAAACCTACAACTAGCATACACCACACAAGTATGGATATTTAAATTTAAAACTTATGCCATGCAAGCAAACATATGAAATGCACATTCAAATGCACCATACAAGTTCATGAGCTTGCTTCCCCTACTTGTGTGCTCAAAATTTTAATTGATCCCTTTTCTTTGTCATATCTCTCCCCCTATGTCAAATTCTTCCCTTTGTTGTCTTTTTACTATTTTAGTATACTAATATCTTTGTTTTTCTCCCCCTTTGTCATCAATGACCACAAATGTTCAAAATATAGATAGGTTGAGATTATCAATGTCAATCAATGGGGTGAAGATCATTTTCCCAAATTTGGTCCAATCTAGAATACTTGCCAAAGACATTTAACTCGGTTTGATCCAAGGACAAGCTTCTTCACACCTCCAAATAAGGGTTATCTTGTACCATGTTGAGTTAAATACTTAGAGCTCATTTTCTAGATCAAACACTAGGTTTATAAACCCACAAACATACTGATCGGACACACCCAGCGTCCGATCATGCCCGATCAGACACACCCAGCGTCCGGTCACTCAACGTCATCATACATCATACTGATCGGACTCGGGCCCTGAGCGTCCGGTCATTTCTTGCTCCAGCGTTCGGTCATGAGACCAAAACCGCACGCTCACTGCTGCCACTGACCGGACGCACCGGTCCTTCAGAGATCAGTGTCTGGTCACTTACAGTGACCACGTTCACCTGAGTTTAGGGTGCCGGTGGCACCGTCGGACTGTTCACACTCTATAGGTGGACACTCCGCTGGTGAAGTTTCTAACCCTTGCTCAAATGTGCCAACCACCAAGTGTATCACCTTGTGCACATGTGTTAGCATATTTTCACAAACATTTTCAAGGGTGTTAGCACTCCACTAGATCATAAATGCATATGCAATGAGTTAGAGCATCTAGTGGCACTTTGATAACCGCATTTTGATACGAGTTTCAACCCTCTTAATAGTATGGCTATCGATCCTAAATGTGATCACACTCACTAAGTGTCTTGATCACCAAAACAAAATGGCTCCTACCATTTATACATTTGCCTTAAGCCTTTTGTTTTTGTTTTTCTTCTTTTCAAGTCCAAGCACTTGATCATCACCATGGCATTGCCATCATCATGTCATGATCTTCATTTGCTTCACCACTTGGAATGTGCTACCTATCTCATGATCACTTGATAAACTAGGTTAGCACTTAGGGTTCCATCAATTCACCAAAACCAAACTAGAGCTTTCACCACTACTGTGGTAGTAGTAGTGGTTGCATGTTTTTTCATGTGGTTTAGGACATGAGCTGAGGATGCCCGCTCAGTGACCTATGGACCCATGGCAGTGAGGGACCAATAGAGGATGAATAACCTAAGATACATTTATGAGTCTGATGATGTTCATTGTGTCAACTTGCTTAGGATGAAGAGGGCATCTTTTTTCCAAATGTGTGACCTTTTTCGTAGTAGACAATTGGTCACTGACAGCATACATGCATCTGTGGAAGAATAAGTTGCAATGTTCTTGCATGTTGTTAGTCACAATGAGAGGTTTAGGGTTGTTGACCTGAGTTTTAGGAGGTCAGGAGATACTATTAGTAGTTTTTTTCAGAGGGTGTTGTATGTAGTAGGGGAGCTCATGAATGAATTAATTGTCCCACTTGCTACCAATGTCCATCCTAGGATCCTTGGGAGCAGAAGATGGTACCCGGTACCCCTATTTCAAGGTTGGTGTCCAATACTTTTTTCATGAGGTCATCATTAATTCACACATGTCTTAGTCCCAATCCTGAGGTCCCTACCCTCCTTTTATAGGCAAAGGGGGTAGGGTTACAATGAGGGTCATTGAGCCCATGTGACACATTCACTCCCTAGCAACATATCACTCTTACTTTGTTGATGGCAGGGGATGGATGTGTCACAAGGCTTCATGGCTTTCATGATATTTGCTTCTCTTTGTAACTTTGGTTTGTATGGCACCAAAGTTTTGACTAAAGTACCACACATTCTTTGTACTAAGGCCTATAAAATTGATGATTGTGTTGTTACTTTTGCCTAATACTTCTATGTGTTTGGCCAATGATGCAAATTGAAAATTAAACTATGAGGAGGCTGCACTTAGTTTTTTCTATCATCTATGTGGTTCTCATGACTGTCATCAAACCATGGAACACGTCCATTCCCAAGCAACAATTGAGTCATACTTTGTTGATGGCTAAGATGGACGTGTCCCACGGTTCCATGCTTGTCATGATCTTGGTTTCCTACTTTCAGTTTATGTTTGCCTTGCAGCCTCCTATGATTGAGTATCTAGAAATTATTGCATCATTTGATTAAGCTCTGGCCTCACTCATGTGATATGCTGACAATGAATCATCTCATCAGTGAGGCATTGTGGATCATCAATTTGGTCCCATCCAAACCGAAGATCACCAATGCCTCACTCATGTGCTATTTCTGGTTCTATGACATATTGAGGTTGCTGGAACTTTGATAATCTTGTCATGCTTATGATGATAATAGACCTGCCATGTAACCTAGAATACAATAACCTAATGACCTTGAGGTTGTGAGGAACTAGAACTTTTCTCTTATTCTAATTGGTTTCTTATGCTCCAATCTCAAGGTCAATCGAGGACCAAATGTTATCTGAGGCCAATCTATTTGCCCTTCATTTGAAAACCATCTTATACTTGTTTGTCTTTATTGTTTGAAATGGCAAATGGCTTGGAATGTTGTCCACCATGGTAGAGAGCCTGAGGTGTATGCAACCTGGGCGACATGCCATGCCTAGGTAACTAGTTTTAAAAACTTCTACTACAAGAGCTTCCCTAGCAAAGAAGAGGCAGTAGTAGAATCCTACATGGAGTTCAAGGGTTGTGAAGATGACAAAGTTTTTGTGAAGCCTACTGCCACTGTCGTTTGCCAAACCATCTTGGCTATTTCTTATTTGCATGGTTCAGTCTTTTCTATTGTTGGTGCTCGTCTTTTATATTGTTAAATGTGGGAAGAACTGCCTATGATGATTAACCTATGACCATGTACTCATCAATTTACTTAGACCTTGTGAGGTACTAGGACCCATTTGACGATGACTAATAGCTGTTTGGACTGTTGTATTATTTTGTAATATTTCTTATGCTCCAAGGTCTTAGTTGATGATGATAAAAATTAATCTGAGGCAATGTTTATGTTATCATGCTTATTCTGATGAAAATGGTGGTAACCTCACCAAAGTGATACATGGGTGCTCACACCTTGTGACATGCTACAAACCAAACACAAGTAGTAGGACCAGCTCATTCCTAAAATTAGTGCAAGCAGGCAATCAAACAAATTCACTGTCATCTAGTATCACTCCCAAAGTTGCAACTAAACACAACTAGGTGCATGGTTTTAGCCTGTCTCACTCCACCCAGGACTGGCCTTCCATCCTAGACCCCCTACCCCGGAGCAACCAATCACACCCTACATGTATGGGCCAATGTATGGGACATGATGGGGTGGTGGGTTTTCTTTTTCATCTTTGCCTTCTTACATGTATATACAGGGGGGGCGTTAAAACAATCATACATAACAAAATATATACTCCTTTCATTCTAAATTACAAATCACTTTAATTTTTTTGATATATCGAATTTGCTATGTATCTAGACCAATGTTATGTCTAGATACATAGCAAATTCGATTACCAAAAGAGTCAAAACGACGTATAATTTGGAACAGAGGGGTACATAACAAAAAATGTTTTGTGTTACAATACAAAAAAACTTCAAAACTAAAAAACACTGAATGTTTCAGAGAAAAAGGGAACAAAAATAATTAGCCTTAGGTCAATAATTTTCACTATATTAATCTACTCCCTTCGTTCCAAATTATAAGTCGCTTTGACTTTTTTGGTACATAGAATTTGCTATGTATCTAGACTTATATTATATCTAGATATATAGCAAAATAGATATACCAGAAAAGTCAAAACGATTTATAATTTGGAACGGATGGAGTAATTCTTAGGCTAGAAAAAGAATTATGATAATAATAGAAACAAAGGAGATAAGGAGATGCCATTAAACATGGGGAACAAAATCAATTAGCCCTAAATCTATAACTTTCACTCGATCCATCTAATTCTTAGGCCATAAAGAAGAATCACAATAATAATAGGAACAAAGTAAGATACCACTAAGGGTAATCCTAAATAATATAGATATTATTGGAGACCAATTTGGAGGGAGACAAATAAACAAAGCATCAGTTATATTTAACTAGCTACTTAGAAGATATTGTGGGAATGGACTAGACGTTTGGTAAGCAAAAATAAAAAGAACAAAAGAGAAGGAAAATAATAGAATGACTCATATTATTATATAAGATGCACTATTAGAGACTAATGTGGAGAAAGGACAAGAAATCAACGCATAGATAGCATCTACTACTATAGATTGAGATACCACTATTGCCACTTTCACTGTCGTAGAAGACATAAGCGACGGTGTGATACTTCCACCGTCGGATGGATCGATAGCGAGTCCTTGTAAGGAATGAAACCGATAGTTAAAACTTCTACCACCGATGGGTTAACAATAGATGTGGCAGTGGTATTGGGTTGCATTTTCTTCATCGCATGAAAATCCAAGCCGACTGGGATACGCGTTTTGGCCACCGACCCGAAACTAGTGTTTGGTCTATCAGCGGTAAAATTCAGCGTGAGTGTTGAATGCCTCCAACTTCTAAGGCCGTGAAATCACCATCACTTCTGCCGCTTGTAGCCGAAGAGCCGTACCCACTGCTCTACATATTTTTCAAGCCCAGTGCCCTCTAAAACCACCCCTCTTCTTGATCCATCATCCCCTTCTCTTCCAATCTACAAAGAAAATGTCAGACAACCCCATCAAGTTTTCAAGCAGCGAGTCATACAGCAAGGATGACTTGCCAGCCCACCAGTCCTCCGAGGAGGAAATCTCCTCCGATGTCTAGAGAGCTTCTGATTATAGTCCTCCATGGAGCTTTGAGAAGGAGGACCCAGAGGGGGAGTGATGAGGACATGACACCCATGCATATGACCATGTTTGGTGCATGGGATGGAGGGGAAGGAGGCTAGCAAGGGTGTCCAAGTCAAGAAGGAGGCCCAAGGCTAATTCGGTTTGAGTCCCCGAGGTGGAGGCCCAAAGCAACTCAAGTTCGAGTCTACCTCGGAATCCAGGACTAGTCTGCCTTAAACTGGTCACCCAGGATGCATCCGGACTCCGTTTACGATGATCCACATATGGATGGAAAGATAATTTGATAAGGAAGCCAATCCAAGTAGTTTCACGTCAAAAGCTCTTCGGAATCAACGGGAATCGTTGAAACAAGTCAGTATCTAGAATCTACCAAGGTGCTGTGACTCCTTTTGGTCCGTTGGACCGTGTATCATGTTTGGCCCCATTAGAGGGCATGTCTAGGGTAGGCAACAACCCTAAGACCTTTATAATCATATGCCACCGCCGTCATTAGGTTTTGGGTTTTGCTTAGATTATTCTGTTAAGAACAGTTTCGTCATTCATCGGTTTATGAGACCCCAACTTCGTGAGATAATCTTTCATCTATAATTTAGTTGTGTTCTTTCTTGTTCTTGCTTGTGTTCTTCATTGCGTAGGCAAGGATTAGCCTTCTTAGCACTGTTCGCCTAAACGGCCGTTTAGCCCGTTTACACACCGTTTAAACGCTACACGGTGGTACACCGTTTCCGTTTAATCGGTTGTTTTGACCGTTTAAACGGCCGTTTTTCCCGTTTAAACACCCGTTTTGCCCGAATAATAGGCTAAACGGTAGGTGACCGACTGTTTACCGTTTAGCGTTTAGGATAACACTGCTTCTTAGCGAGGTCAACCTAGTCCGTGACTTGGTTGATAACTAGAGGAACTGTGGTGCTAAGATTGCAGGGTTGGATCTTCCGTCAGGTGATGGTAATGGAGATGGGGATCCCGATCTTCTGTTAGATGATGGTAACTATCGTTGTGGTGGAGAATGACACATCGATCCAGCTTCAGATCGAAAGATCAAACCCTGCAATCTTAGCACTATAACTCCTCTAGTTATCAACCAAGTCACGGACCAGGTTGACCTCGCCAAGAAGGCTAATCCTTGCCTGCACAATGAAGAACACAAGCAAGAATAAGAAAGAACACAATCAAATTGCAGATGAAAGATTATCTCACAAAGTTGGGGTCTCACAAACCGATGAACGGCGAAACTGTTCTTGACAGAATAATCTAAGCAAAACCCAAAACCTAATGACAACGGCGACGCATGATTATAAAGGTCTTAGGGTCGTTGCCTACCCTAGACGCGTCCCCTAATGGGCCCAAACACGATACATGGTCCAATGGACCAAAAGAAGGTGTCACAGCACCATGGTAGATTCTGGATGCTGACTTGTTTCAATGATTTCCATTGAGTCCGAAGAGCTTTTGACATAAAACCACTTGGATTGGCTTTCTTATCAAATTATCTTTCCATCCATATGTGGATCATTGAAAACAGAGTCCGGATGCGTCCTAGGTGACTAGTTTAAGGCAGACTAGTCCTAGATTCTAAGGCAGACTCGAACTTGAGTTGCTTTGGGCCTCCACCTCGGGGACTCGAACCAAATTAGCCTTGGGCCTCCTTCTTGACTTGGACACCCTTGCTGGCCTTCTTCCCCTCCATCCCATGCGCCAAACATGGTCATATGCATGGGTGTCATGTCCTCATCATCCTCCCCTTCTTGATGAAAAGTCGTCCTCGGCGTCGATTGTGCTTGAAACTGATCCTGCACAACATAAAGGAGAATGGGGTTGCGAGGATAAAGAAAACTAAAATAATTATGAGAAGGAATGTGACCATGTTTCCAAGTTTCTAGCATGTCATCTCGCATAAAAATTTCAGCAAGCATGTAGACTCCATGATCCGAATGCACACGATGTATGTCAACACTATCCTGCAAAAGATTAGAACTAACCCAAGACAATGCAGGAATAGATGGTTGAGCAGACATAGGTAGCAACCAACAATGCTCTCCTTCTTGGAAGTGAACTTGTTTCTTTAAGGAACATGAGAAAATGTTTGTATTATTATGGCTGCCCTCTAAACGATCATAATCTTGTACAACAAAAGGAGAATTCATATTATTACGAATGTATACTCGATGTATTATATATTGTCCCTTGTTGTTATATCTACCAATAACATGATATGTGTGTTTAGAAAACCAAGGCAAATCATCATATTTAAAAAGGCTCTCTTCCAAACAATCTAGGTTACATAAAACATCAAATTCAATGTAACCCATAGTATATAAAGAAGACAACAGTTTGAACTCATCAATTTTAGTAGCAATATGAATAACATGTTTATTTTCAGCACAAGTCACTGATTCCAAAACATGTAAAACTGAAGCATCTTCAACCAATTCATCTTTGTCACAAGGAACATCAAGCAAATTATCATGGGACAAAGATAAATCAAGAGAGGGTTCCACTAACAATTGCTCTATGACAGCATGGTTTGTGGAAAAATTTAGTACATTAAGACAATTTTCACCTTCCGTGTGTAACACCTCGGGTGTTAGCCTTACATAACTTGACTTGCATAACATGAGCATAATCATCAAGCATTTCATAAACAAGCATTTACAATTGAAACATTGGATTGAAACCTCTGCAACGTTTGCTTGTTATCGCACGTTTCTTGAACTTATGCAACTTTTCTCATTATTTCATGACTCCATGTGTATATTCATATGATCATGAGTGTATACATGCAGATGGTTGATATAAGTCACAAAAATATATTGGCAATGCATAGGTTAGCAAATGGAACATAGTTCATGAATGTCATTTTCCATGATTAAGCGTTAAGTCAGGTTTCATGTGATTACACTAAGTAGCTCTATGAGTGACTAATACAAGAAATGATTGAATAACCTTGCAATTAGCCTAAACATGTTTAGAGTATCATTATGAGCAACTTTGATATTCATGGTTAGGGGTAAATAGGTCATTAAGCCATGCTTTGATGTGTATCATCATTTAAAAGTGACATGTTTGACCAAATTTGAACTAGGTGTTAGAGACCTTGCATGGAGGAGATCACTAAAGCAAAGTTGTAGTATTTGCTATAAGGAACAACTTTTATTTTTGGATCATTGACTGATTTAGCTTCTAGCATGCTTGAATTGGTCTCACAAGAACCAGCAAAATCAACCTTTCAACACTTATGAAATTTTGCTAAGTCCTTGTTCGCTGACAGCCTGACAAACCCATCTTGGTGATGACATTACTCGTTATTGGTTGAGAATTAGAGCATGGTCCTTTAAGAACAATTGAAGCTGGTACATAGTGCTATGATTTTTGTTTGGACGGTTTATGCTTTGGAGCCATGGATTAGCAGTGGAATGGCTAGGAAAACTCGCTGTCAGGCTGTGATCGCATAACTAAATCGACTGATCGACGTCGTTCGGTGGCCGACCGGAACAGAGTCCGCGCGCCGCGTGGACGTCGTGGCTGGCCGCTCGTCGCCGGCGCCCTGCCCCGCGCGGCAAAGCTAGGCCAGAGCGTGCCTTCAACTCCCCAGCGTCCGCCCGCACTCAGCCGCACCCTCATTTTCAACCATCTGCTTCCTTCTTCACCCGCCGAAGCACCACCGCAGCCATCAAGCACCTCCTCGCCTCTGCCGTCGCCATAGCCAGCTCAAGCTAGCGCTGAGCCGCCCATTCGCCACCACAGCAGCACCACCAGCTCCCCAGCAACCCACCGCATCCACCTGTGCCCGCTGACAGCAATCGGTAAGCCACTGCAACGCACAATGCCTTGCCGGAGCATCACCGCAAGCCCCGTCGTCGTGGCCACGTCGCCACCGTCCACCTCTCGCCACGCTAGTTGATGCGCTAGGTTCGCCATAGCTCGTAGATGCTCGGCATAGCATTTGATTGAGCTGCCGTAGCTTCCACCGGCGTCTCGCCGTCGGCCTGCACCTCTGCCCCGCCATGGCCGCCGCCGCCATTGATAGCACCAACGAGAAGTCCCACCAAGTAGAGCATTGTGTGCGCGAAGTCAAGTAGAACATCTGGTGATGATGTCACCACCGGCAAGTTCGCCGTCGGTGAGCTTTGGCCGCGCCACCGTAGCACAGCGTAGTTGCCCTGTTTGAAGTCGATGACATGTGGGGTCCTCTGACCAATGGGTCCCACCGGTCAGCGACTCTGTATTTGAAAGCTAGGTCATTTGATTCCAGATTTTGAATTGTTTTGTGATTTTTATATCTCCAGTTTGGTAGCTTCAAAAATTGTGCAATAAATTGTGTAGTGTTTCTTAGGAAGTGTAGTATTTAGGAAAAATATGTTCTTGACATTTACAGTAGAAATTTTGGGAGATTTAAATAGAGATTTGAAATGTGTTTTTGAATACATGCAAACTTGTTTATTTTATATCTAGAGTTCCTGTGCTCCAAAAATTATGAAATTTTTGTGGTAAGCTAGTCTTAACATATATGAGCTATGGTAAAAATTTAAGGATCAGTGCATGTGTAGATTTGTAGTTATAGATTTTTCTTTTATAAATAGTGAATCCTTGTATGAATTTTTATAAATTATTTATGAATCCAAAATTTATGAAATTTGTTGGGGGTAATCCTAGTACCATAAGGATGCTAAGAAAAATAGGAAATATGTTGGTTGACACTTTTCACTAGGGTTTTCTATTTTTGCTATTGTAAGCCTTTCTGTCTTGTCATTTTTGTATAGAGTGTTTTATTGAATAAAATGGCATGAAACTTTTACAGTAGTCCTTTGATAGCATTAGTAAGGCACTGTAAATTTTAAGAATTTTTGATGCACATTTGATATATATTTATTATTTAACCTATGTATCCAAATAAAATAATAAAGGCATATAAAGGAATAGTTTAGGCTTCACCATTATATTGTCTTGAATGTATTTGGTATGCTTAAACTGTTGGTAGGCTTTATGTTGTCAAACTTTGAGTGATTACATGAAGTAGAAGTATTGTTGCTTTAAAATGCAAATTTAAAAGGATTCCAGATAGATTCTGTAGTTTGATAAGTTTCATGATAGGGATGATGTTTGCTATAAAAATGGTTAATAACAAAGTTGTAGATAATTTGATCAGCTTTCTAGAAAGTCCAAGGTCACTGCATTTGGATTAGTAGAACTCCAGTTATGAGTGAAACAAGTAGCTGCTGTTTTGTGATATAGTAGATGCATTGTAGAAGTGGTTAATTAAATAATCGAGAAGAGATATGCACCTACTTAATAAACATGATGCACTTGTAAACATATATGCATTCACGATATCTTATGCCATATTCATGCATCTAGGATCGGAGGAAGAAATAACATTGCTGGACTTCGAAGAAGCAAAGGAAGGAGACCAGCAGGAGAATCCTCAAGCCACAGCTCCCGAAGGCGTGGAGCAGAATCCTGAAGAGCTTCCGAAGTGTCCTGACCACCGCCCTACTTCCTTTCTACGAGGCAAGCCCTGGAGCATGGTATAGGTCTAGGATCGAATATATGCTTAGCCATGCTTAGACCAGTAGAAGTCGGGTGATGTCCTATCACCTGCGAGATATAGGTGGATACCGGAGCATGGTTGGCTATATTTGCTATCGTGGAACAGAACCATGGGGTAAAAGAAAATCGAGACCGGGCGGGATGTCGATAGAGAAGCAACAAGACATGGAGGTCTTGGGTGTGGATCTATCCCCGTCTGTGTCGATTAAGAACCGTACCGTTGTTGGCGCTTCTAACAAGATTGAACGCATGCCTCTCACTTAGCTGGCCAGATAACTCGTTCTGACCATGAAGCCGAGTAATTCAACTCAGGCTAGGACCCATTTTGTTGTGCGCTCCTTCTGGGGAATGATCAGATTGAGCCCAAGGGCAGGCTAGGCCTGAACGTCCTGGCATCTGGTGTTCCAGATTATGCGGCGCAGTACGAACCCGCGAAATGTAGACTTGAGTTGTACCAAAGGTGACCTAAGGCTGCCTTCGCGCGGTATGCCTGGGTTTGTGTTAGGAATAAATTCCCAGCTGGTTGAAATCGATTCGAATCGCCGTCTCTCCCGGATAGTGAGAAACTTGGCTAGTCCCAACATCATAGTAACTGTATTATGGAACATGATGGTTCGGATGAATATGGAAGTACAATACCTGCTATGGTTACTATTGTATGCTTCTAAATTGATATACCACATGTTTGGCATAGGATAGTTGCTAATCTAGAAATGGATAGTATAATTAACTTGATAAAGGAATCGTAATTATACCACCAAGTCAATTGCTTTTATGCAAAATGTTATCGAGTTATCTCCACTTATACAGCCTTGCATAATCTTTGGAGTCATTTTATTTCTAGTTCATGACGGGTAAGTCTAGCTGAGTACCTTCTCGTACTCAGGGTTTTATTTCCCATTGTTGCAGATGGCACTGTGTATCATGGTTATTGTAAGAGTTGCTTCTATCCCACCGTGGATGAGGAGTAAGCCTTGGGCAGGCTTCTTTATTAATCCCTGTCTTTGCTTTTGTGGACCGTGATCCTGCTTGGCACTGTATCAAACTATGTTAGAAACTTTATTTTCAAACTGATTTGCTTCCGCTTTATCTACCAAACTCGGTTTGTAATAACTTTTATTCATAGTCTGATGATGAAATGTATCTATGAACTTTATGTAATATGTGGCATGTATGTTGAATCATGTACGATCTTGGTTGTTGTAAATCATTTATCGAGACCCGTCGTGGTACTCGATGGACTACCGGGTTTATATGGGTTCAAGTATGACAGTGCGACCGCTTGCGGGCTGCCATTGTACTTGTACTCTTATAAATTGGTCAGTTCTGCGACACCGTGAGTGTAGGACCATGGGCATTACCTATGTTCTCAGCAGGAGTAATAGGTGCATGGTGAAGTGATGGTTCTGAATTTGCATATGAGGTTGTGAGCTCCTCATTTTCTTCCACGTCATCCTCTCGCTTATGTACATTATTCTGTAGAAGGTTAGTCATAGCAAGAGGAATAACAATAGACTCTTCCTCTAAATGGTGCACCTCAGCATACGAAGTCAAAATAGGAGACGGGGATCCCAATCTTCCATCAGGTGATGGTAACTATCGTTGTGGTGGAGAATGACACACCAATCCAGCTTTAGATCGAAAGATCGAACCCTACAATCTTAGCACCACAGCTCCTCTGGTTATCAACCAAGTCATAGACCAGGTTGACCTTGCCAAAAAGGCCAATCCTTGTCTGTGCAACAAAGAACACAAGCAAGAATAAAAAAGAACACAACCAAATTGCAGATGAAAGATTATCTCACGAAGTTGGGGTCTCACAAACCGATGAACGGCGAAACTATTCTTGACAGAATAATCTAAGCAAAACCTAAAACTTAATGATGGTGGTGGCGTATGATTATAAAGGTCTTAGGGTCATTGTCTACCCTAGATGCGCCCCCTAATGGGTCCAAACACGATACATGGTCCAACGGACCAAAAGAAGGTGTCGCAACACCCTGGTAGATTCTGGATGCTGACTTGTTTTGACAATTCCTATTGATTCCAAAGAGACTTTGACATGAAACCACTTGTATTGGCTTCCTTATCAAATTATCTTTCCATCCATATGTGGATCATCGAAAACGGAGTTCGGATGCGTCCTGGGTGACCAGTTTAAGGCAGACTAGTCCTGGATTCCGAGATAGACTCGAACTTGAGTTGCTTTGGGCCTCCACCTCGGGGACTCAAACCGAATTAGCCTCGGGCCTCCTTCTTGACTTGGACACCCTTGCTGGCCTCCTTCCCCTCCATCCCATGCACCAAACATGGTCATATGCATGGGTGTCATGTCGGGCCAACCTGGTCTTTCATAATAAAGAGATAGACAGAACTGCTATGAAACGGCTTATTAGCAGATTAATAGATCATTTCGGAATGGGATATACATCCCATATACTAGATCAAATAAAGACTCTGGGCTTCCATCAAGCCACTACTACATCAATTTCTTTAGGAATTGAGTGGAACAACAGAGTTTTCTTTTGGAGAAACACTATTATTATGGAGCGACGCGGTAGAAAAATTACGCCAATCCGTTGAGATATAGTATGCTACAAGTGAATATTTGAAACAAGAAATGAATTCAAATTTTTGAATAGATTCCCCCATCAGCTACTACTTATCAGCTAATAAGATAGGAAAGACAGAAAGAACACTCCTTGCTTTGACAAACCAGCTAAGGATGTAGCTGTCATCAACCAGAAGCAAGTAAGGGAAGCCCTCTACTCTAGTATTTCGCTTAGGAGGGGGACTCGGAGAGCAAGCCTGGTCATGACACCCATGCATATGACTATGTTTGGTGTATGGAATGGAGGGGAAGGAGGCCAGCAAGGGTGTCCAAGTCAAGAAGGAGGCCCGAGGCTAATTCTATTTGAGTCCCCGAGATGGAGGCCCAAAGCAACTCAAGTTCGAGTCTGCCTTGGAATCTAGGACCAGTCTGCCTTAAACTGGTCACCCAGGACGCATTCGGACTCCATTTTCAATGATCCACATATGGATGGAAAGATAATTTGATAAGGAAGCTAATCCAAGTGGTTTAACATCAAAAACTCTTCGGAATCAACAGAAATTGTCGAAACAAGTTAGCATCCAGAATCTGCCAGGGTGCTGCGACACCTTCTTTTGGTCCGTTGGACCGTGTATCATGTTTGGGCCCATTAGGGGGCGCATCTAGGGTAGGCAATGACCCTAAGACCTTTATAATCATACACTGTCGCCATCATTAGGTTTTGGGTTTTGCTTAGATTATTCTATCAAGAACAGTTTCGCCGTTCATCGGTTTGCGAGACCCCAACTTCGTGAGATAATCTTTCATCTGCAATTTTGGTTGTGTTCTTTCTTGTTCTTGCTTGTGTTCTTCATTGCGCAGGCAAGGATTAGCCTTCTTGGCAAGGTCAACCTGGTCTGTGACTTGGTTGATAACTAGATGAGCTGTGGTGCTAAGATTGCAGGGTTCGATCTTTCGATCTGAAGCCGGATCGGTGTGTCATTCTCCGCCACAACGATAGTTACCATCACCTGATGGAAGATTGGGATCCCCGTCTCCATTAGGGAGGATGGTGACACTGCCTCCGCCGTCGCCGACTCCAACTCCGACTCCAACTTTGACTCGCCTCCTCCCAAGTGAGCGAGACAAGCATGATCCTCTCGCTCTGAAAGAGAGGATCATATTTAGATTAAGTAGTTTATAGTTAGTGTAAATAGTTTTAATAGTTTAGGTTAGTTATTATGTTTTTGGACGAGTACAATCATATACTCGTCTAAATTGTATCTTTCTGTTAGATGTATACAATGAATGAGTGAAAAAATTCTATTCGCACAAATTTGATCTATTTAATGCCACCTTTTTTATATGAAATGGAAAGCAAATTCTTTCCAATAGTACTTCCAAAATGCCAGTGCACGGATTTGATCTCTTGACTTTTATTAGGTCCTGATATAGATAATGCTGCATGATGAATGTTTTTTTATTTTTCTGTATATATATGAATGAAAAGAAAAAAACTATCATGTATGGTCGTGGTTATTTCTAGGAGAATCTAATAGTAGTTTAACCGCTGACAATCACCGTATTATAGCGTTGGATTAGCATGGCAATGGTCAGCTTAATACGGATACTGTTTAACTTATCCCGTGTCGTCCGTTCTTGCTGCCGATCAATTTGGACTGTTCGTTTGGCAACAAACCTAGAATTGCTCGGCCTGTTCCCAACTCCCCTCGGCCCCTGTCGGTGCCTTGGCGATAGTTCGACCAACTAAAAACCCCAATATGAATCAATTAGTTCTCCCCACCTATTGCTTCATCTTCATTCTCCCCACCCATTGTTTCATCTTCATTTTGACTCATTGCCTGTACTTGCCCTGGCTAGAGCACCTTGCATTGTCATCATGGACAACTCTCCATGAAGGTTAGATGGATTCGGTCACCCCCTATTTTTATTTGGTTCCAATTGGTTTTGGGTTCGGTATCAGTTTTGTTCATATTAGGAATTTCTTCATTACAACGGATGTCTTACTTCGAAAGAAGCCATTTCAATGCTAGCAACCTTGACTTTTGGCAACTAGTGGTGGCACCAGAACCTAGATGATGTTGTTTGCTACTTGGGGATGGAGCATTCACCCATACTGACTGTTGATTGATGAAGCCGTTGTTCGTCACCTTCTCGGACCACAAAATTTGACATGAATCATTGAAGACCCTGTTTATGGAGAGATTTTTGTGCTTTGCAGGACTGGACAGGAAGTAAACATATTTTATAGATACAATGTGGCCATGGACGGAGATACTGTCATCTTCGCTATGGTTCACTAGCTCTGGGTTTCACGATCGCATCAACCAATTGAGTACCTTAGCAACTGCCGACCCATCCGACATTAACTCTTAGAATTTATGAAACACTTATGTTAATGAAGTTTATATGTACTGATAAAGCCTCTGGATTAGTATGTATGAGTACTGCATAATCGTTGAACTATTACTTTGGTTGTACTGTTAATTAAATTAGTTGGTCTTGATTGTGGTCCACGTGTACACCTCTATATAAGCACAGATGATCCAAAACATGCCTTCTTCTATAGGCGGATAGTACCCTAAACCGCCGATGACACAACATTTCATCTTGGTAGGATTGCAAGGGTTTTCTAGGATGTTTTGGCACCTTGGCGGGAGGTAAAAGCGTAGACAAAAGACCTAGGCCTACCTCTTCATTCAGAGTGTGCAACACTTTGAACCCTAATTGCTCGATGGTTGCATCTAGCTCCAACTCCTCATAGTGGTCGGCACCATCCCAGGGCGCCATCATGAGAAGAACACCGGCTTCTAGCAGAGGAGGCTACAACGGGAGGGGCCACTGAAAGGGTCGAGATGGCGACTAGAGGGGGGGGGGTGAATAGTCCTTTTTAAAACTTAATCACGTTGGCTAACTGAAACAAGTGCGGAATTAAAACTATCGGTCTAGCCAAGACTACACCCCTCTATCTATATTCTCTAGCAACTTCCAAATATACTAATTAAGTAACAAAGGTGCTGGGCTAGCTAGAGCTCACCTAACTAATTCTAGGAGCAAGGTCACACAAACCTATGCCACTAGTACTTTAAGCAACAAGGGGGCTCCTACACATGCTAGTAAGCAAAAGCACAAAGCCAACTAAGCTCACTAGCAATGCTCAATAACAAGGCAACCAATGCCAAATTAGAGAGCGTAATTATTTAGCTATACAAACTAAGCAATGTGACTAACAATGTTACACAAACCAAATTAGCCACGCAAGGGAGCTACTTCTATACTACACAAGCAAGAAGGTAACTAGCAAGCTACACAAGCTAACTAATTACAAAAGCAACAACACAAGCTCAATGTATATGAAAGTAATTGCAAGCTTGTGTAACGGGGATGCAAACCAACAGGAAGAATAAGGTTGACATGATGATTTTTCTCCCGAGGTTCACGTGTTTGCCAACACGCTAGTCCCCGTTATGTCGACCGCTCACTTGGTGGTTCGGTGGCTAATTAGCATCACCTGCTAAGCCCGCACGTCGGGTGCTATAAGAACCTACCCCGGAAGTGAGGGTAGCTCAATGACAAGCTTTACTAAAGTTGCTCTTCGTGACTCCTGTGGGGCGAGCACAATGCCCCTCACAAGCTCTTCTCTGGAGCGCTGCACAAGCTTCTTGCAGGCTTCGACGAAGACCACCACCAAGCCATCTAGGAGGTGGCAACCTCCAAGAGTAACAAGCACCACCGGCTTGCAACTCGATCACCTAGTGCCACTCGATGCAACCTCACGATGCAATCACACTAGAATCGCTCACTCATACAATCGGATGATCACTATCAAGTATGTGTGAGATGGAGGGATCCTAAGCACTCTCAAGCATGGACACAAAGTCCCCCAAGGTGCTCAGCACTAGCCATGGCTGAAGGCCACTTCTATTTATAGCCCCAAGGGCTAAACTAGCCGTTACCCCTTTACTAGGCGTTTTTCGGGTCGACCGGACGCTACACTGGATGCTGCACCGGACGCACCGATCATGAATACCGGATGTGTCCGATCGCTATATCAGACATGTCCGGTAGCTGCCAGACCACTATGTGTCCAACTATTGCCTCCAATAACTCTCTGACATGATGACCGGACACTCAGCACAAAATGACCGGACGCTACACCGCTGCATCCGATCGAGTCTAGTAAGCCTCTAGGGCCGACCGGATGCGACAGTTAGAAACTAACTGGACGCTGAGGCAGCCTCAGCGTCCGGTCAAGTACAGTAAGCACCCATCGATGATCGGATGCGTCTGGTCACACTGGACCAGACGCTGCCAGCGTCCGATCGATTGTACTGCCGAACACTGCTTTCTCTGACTCACAACGGACGCGTCCGGTGTCGCGACCAAACGTGTCCGATCGCTGAGTACGCCGCCAAATACCGGACGTGTCTGGTCACCATACCGGATGTGTCCAGTCACTCTGTAACCAGCGCGACTCACTCGTTTTCATCACCAACTTCTTCTGCTTTGCAAATGTGCCAACACCACCAAGTGTACACCATAATGTGTATGTGTGTTAGCATTTTCACAATCATTTTTCAAAGGATTAGCCACTCAACTTGCCACTCCACTCGATCCTAGCGATGATGCAAAGTTAGATCACTCGAGTGGCACTAGATGACCGATATGCAAACAAGTTTGCCCCTCTTGATAGTATGGCCATCTATCCTAAACCCGGTCATAAACTTCTCTACACACCTATGACCGGTGAAATGAAATGTCCTAGGTTATACCTTTGCCTTGCGCATTCCATTCCATCTCCTACAATGTTGATGCAACACATGCACCAATATGATCAACAATGATATGATCCACTTCAAATCATCACATGATCATATTGGTTCATCGATCTTGACTTCACTTGCTCTTCACCGTTGCCATCGTCCATCGGCGCCAAGTCTTGCTCAAGCTTCACCGCCACACGGTCCATCACTCCAAAGCCTTCGACTTGCCCTTCACGCTTGCAACCGGTCCATCAAGCCAAGTCATATCTTGATCTTCTCCACCTTGATCACATGACTCAATGTCATGTCTCATGTGCATTTAAGCTCCTTCATCATCACATGTGTGAGCTTTGCAACATCTCCAAGCCATTTTCACCTTCATGGCATATGTTGCTCACACACATGTACCTGTGGACTAATCACCTGTGTATCTCACATAAACACAATTAGTCCACCTAGGTTGTCACTCAATTACCAAAACTACATAAGGACCTTTCAATCTCCCCCTTTTTGGTAATTGATGACAACTCTACAAAGATATTGAAATTAAGCTCTTTTGGATTCATGTTGCTTGCCCAAGCAATTTTACCATGTGAAAATGATTTTGGACAAGTACCACAAACCCAAAATAGTAGTATTATCTCCCCCCTACATATGTGCTAGAGTGTTTGATTTGAAGGTCGCACATATGCATAGATTAAAATTGTGGGAGAGTAATAGCTAGCTGTCACTTGGAAATAAAAGCACTAGATACCTCATGAGATCAACATTAGAAGCAATGTACTAGCATTACTTTGAAAAGCATACTAAGTGTCTAGCTATCATCCTATGCATGCTAGTTATCAAATCACCATTCAAGTTCTACAACTAGCATACACCACACAAGCATGCATATTGAATTTGAAAGCTTATGCAATGCAAGCAAGCACATGAATATGCACATATCAAATGCAATCAATCAAAGTTCATGAGCTTGCTCCCCCTACTTGTGTGCTTCTCTTGTCCAAGAATTTTGATCCATCTCTTTTCTCTAATGTTGCTCCCTCTTTGTCCATATTCATGTCCAACCTCTTAAGCTTTTATATCTTATCTCTCCTCTTACACAATTTATCTCTCCCCCTTATAAAGGCTTTCATATCTTTGTACAATCTCTCCCCCTTTGTCATCAATTTCCATAAAATGTGTGCTTCTCATTGATGCAAGGGTATATATTTTAGGGTAGATGGTTGAGGCTTGAATCTTGCATTTTTTATGGACATCACTTGATTGTTGGAATGACACCATTTGTAGATACCAATTTAATAACAATTGAAAGTTGTACCACTTGTATCTTGTGTAGGGCTTCTTGAGATGCCACACATAGGATCTTTGATCTTGATATTAATTAGTGTGACACCTCCCCTTATGTGATAGCATGGGTCATCCATTTAACACACTTGAGCTTTTGTGGGTGAGGGATGCATTCTTCATTTGATGATCACTTAAAGTTGAGGATCACTTGTGGAACCATCGTCTTGCATAATTGATATTATGTGTAGATGTGATATCACTTGAAAGAATCTTCTAGTATGGAACCACTTGTTTGATTTATCAATAAAGACCATTTCTTGAACATTTGCTATCTTCATGAGTACCACTTATAGGATATCACTTGTGAGTTGATCTAGACATTATTTGTAGATTCTTGATGAAATACTTGAGTCTAGATACCATTTGAAATAAGCAAACTAGATATCCATTTGCATTGTTGTCTTGTGCTTGTACTCTTATCACTATCATGAGCTTCTATGATTAACTTGAACTAAATTAATTTGCCTAAGCTTTCAAGTCCGGTTTGAACCAATGACAAGCTTCTTCACACCTCTTGCAAGGGTTATCTTGCCAATGTTGTACTTGTCACTTGTTAGCAATCCAAATTAGATCAAGTACTTGGGATCACTAGCTCATGAACAAATTCATACACTAACCACTAGATCAAGTAATCATTCAACCAATAGTGGTAGGCGATGAATTTAAACATTTCATTTGTTATGCATGATCCTATAAAGCATGTACTATATGCACTAACCGCATACTAGTAAGGGATGAAATGATCATGCACATTACAATGATACCTTTGCTATGTTGGAGTAGAGGATAGTCACATAGATTCCAATTCATTACTCCAATAGCAATGTGAAGTCCAATTATAAGCTTGGTGAAGACCAATAGATACCATGTTGAATTTCATTCTTCACCCATATGAAATGAATACCACTTATGATTAAGTACACTTTCTTGTTGTGGTTGACTTGCTTTATCTTTTGATCTTTGCTTGCATGAGAGTATCAATTTGAGAATACCACTTGAAATACCATGATTAGCTCTCTTTTGGGTGTTGCTTGCTTTTCTTGATCAACCCTTTTGATTGCTTCAACTAAGCATCTCAAATGTTCCTCGGATCACCACTTCCATGTTAGCCTTCCAAGTACCACACTTGGTTTACCTACTCATAGGCGGCAAGCCCCTGCATTAGGGAGAAGTGACCTCTCTCCAAGAACCATTCTTGACACTCACTTGAAATAACTTGATTGATTGATCCAAGTGATGGACTTAACTTGATGAGTAACCTTGATTCCTTCTTTAAGTCCTTTTCTTTCTACTTGTTTAAGTCCTTTTCTTTCTACCAAATGATCTCCAATCATATCTAGAACTTAAACTATATCTTCAACTTGAGTTTGATCTTGATCTTCATCTTGAGTACCAAAGGTGTGCAAAGTACACTCCACAATCAAATAGCCTTGTACTCATATCTTGTCATGCTTCTAGATCACTTCAAAACCAAACTTAGGTACCTCAAACACTTGTAAACATGTTTCCAACTTGAGGACCTTTCAATCAAAGTGACTCTAGATCAATCCAATATTTATCACTTTTTTCTAACAGATTTTGTACCCTTCAAAGAAGTAAGCATATCTCCCAAGGTACAAATCCAAATACCAATAAATTTGGTGGAGGTGTGCAATACTAAGTTACTCAGCATCTGTAAAAATTTGAGATCCATTTGACTTCTAGATTGCTGCCATATTTCAATTCTTCCACCACTGCTACATGCTGAAAACTGCTGCACTATAGCTGACAAGAACCACTCCAAAACCGAAGCATTTCTTATCCAATTTTCATGAAATTTCTACAAAATATTATACCATAAGTCTAGAGCATGTACACCAATTTTCATGCCAATCCAATAAGTTTTCATTACTCAAACATGGCTAAGATCACAGCTAGCTCAGATTTTGCAATATAGGACAGATTTCAACAATTGAGCTATACTTTATCAAATATGAATCAAACTTGAAACTAATTTGTTTGAATACTTCCATAAGATATATATCCATTCAAACCACTTACTAAATGTCATCTCATGAATTCATCCAATACAAATCAATCCAAACTTGACTACTAATCAATTATCCATTCAATCATCTCATAGCAAGCAACATTGCATATTTATCCAATTCAATCAACTCATATGCACCCAAATGAAATGATCAACAAGAGATATACCTTGGTTAGCTCATGATCATCCAACTAGCAAGCTTCAACTCAATTATTTATAAGTCATCAAATAATCCAATAAATCACCACAACTTGAATATGACACTTGTATGTTGTAGCACTTGGACTTCATTCAATTTTCATTTAGCATTGGGTTGGATATGCACTAAGCTTCAATGCTTGATTCAACATATGATGATTAATATGAACACAATTTGAATCAAGCCTCCAATGCCATGGTACCTACACACATTCATCCACTTTTTGATGGTACCCAAACAAGTTTGGGTCCTCTCAAGTTAAGAGCAACATACTTAGGCAATACCTTAGTATGAGTAGCGGGATGTTTTACAATAGCAACCATAGAGGTACCATTACCATCCTTTCTAAGCATATTATTATCAACAATTGAAATAGGCTTAGAAATGTCACCTAGGGGACATGAATGTGCCATGTGTCCCCTTTCTCGGCATGAGTAGCACTTTCTCTTTGCTTGAGCCTTCTCTTCTTTGCTCATGTGGTGCTTCTCATTGTCTTGCCTCTCATGGATTTCTTGAGCCTTCTTCTCAAGCTTGGTAGGACACTTAGAGGCAAAGTGTCCCATACTTCCACACTTGAAGCACTTGATGTGAGCATGATCTTTCTTCTCATCTTCATTCTTGCTCATCATCTTGGCATCTTGAGTTTGCATTGGATGCCTTGCCTTTCCAGCTCTTCTTGTTTTCTTCTTCTTTATCATCAAGTCACCACTATCTTCATGGTTGATCTTGATTTGAACTTGGGGTGTCTTCTCTTACTCAACTTGTGGCTTTGGTTGAGGCTTCACTTGTTGCTTCACCAATTGCTTGGTTGGGCATATTAAGGTAAGATGACCCCAAGTGTGGCACTTGAAGCACTTGACATGCTTTAGCCTCTCTTCTTCTTTTATATTCTTGAGCTTCTCAATGTTTGGGCAACCATTTACAAGGTGTCCCGCTTCATAACACCGGTAGCACATGGTATGGGAGAGCTTTCTTTGTTGTATCTTCTTCATCTTCCTTTCTCTCTTTCTTTCGCCCTTTGTCATCTTCTTCTTGAAGCCAAGGCCACACTTATCACCATAGTTTATTTGAGTCTTCAATATGTGCTCAAAGGTGACTTTTGAGTTGTAGCACCTCTCTAACTTATTGCTCAATTTCTTCACTTCACTTTTGAGCTCATTGTTCTCCTTCAAAAGGTTAGTCTCACAAGACATAGAAGTAGAACAAGCATCTATTAGTGAAGAGCATGGCATATATAATAAATCATCACAAGAGGTGGATACATGATTCTTTTCTACATCACAAGGGTTAGCAACATTTTGCAATTGAACATTTGATCCATGTGATGAGCTCTCATTATTTTTAAGTTTCTTTGTAAACACTTTAATGAGAGAAGCATGTTGTTCTAATAATTCATCATGAGATGCAAGTAGTGTCTGATGATTCAATTTTAGCTCATCAAGTGAAGATTTATAAGCATCAAGTAAGTTCTTATGTTCTTCACAAGAGTTCTTTAGAAATGAGTTTTCATTTTCTAAGTTCAATGTTTTAGCTTTCTCATTTTCTAAAGACATGGTCATGCTAGCAAGTCTACTAACAAGCTCATCATATAAATCAACATGATCAACCACATTTTCATTTGTTACCTTGGTGTCACCTCGTGACATGAAGCAATGTGGTGATGTAGGTGGAGAGCTTGTAGTAGCATTTTCATCATGGCTTGAGCATGAACCATTATCACCATCAAGTGTGCATAGGGTAGCATCATCACTTGCAACACTTGTGGCATCATCATCAACCTTGTCAAGTGAACTTGTAGTAGATCGATTATCATCATCACTTGACCATAAGGTGGAGCAATATTTCACAATCACCAAATTGTGATTATGCTCAACACACTCATGCACCTCCTTCTTGAATTTGCCATCATCCCATGTGGAGGAATCACCGAAGGTTTCCTTGATGGACTCCCATATCTCACGAGCGGCCCCTTGTAGTTTACTTGCTTCATCAAATCAAAATGTAAAGCATCCAATAGAAAACAACAAGCATGTGCATCAAATTCATAGAGGACTCTTTGAGTTTTGGTTAGAGTTCTATAATCCAAGACATGGGTGAGACCACTAGTGACAACCCACCAAAATTTAGGTCCCTTTGCACGAAAATGATCAAGCATGTGATTTTTCCAAAGTGCAAAGTTTATGCTATTAAAAATGTGTGCCTCATAAACATCTAGCCCATTAGACGCCATCCTCTCGGGTCGATGAAGACCACAAATGAGAGACCGAGCTCTGATACCAATTGAAAGGGTCGAGATGGCGACTAGAGGGGGTGTGAATAGTCCTTTTTAAAACTTAATCATGTTGGCTAACTGAAACAAGTGCAGAATTAAAACTATCGGTCTAGCCAAGACTACACCCCTCTATCTATATTCTCTAGCACCTTCCAAATATACTAATTAAGCAACAAAGGTGCCGGGCTAGCTAAAGCTCACCTAACCAATTCTAGGAGCAAGGTCACACAAACCTATGCTACTAGTACTTTAAGCAACAAGGGAGCTCCTACACATGCTAGTAAGCAAAAGCACAAAGCCAACTAAGCTCACTAGCAATGCTCAATAACAAGGCAACCAATGCCAAATTAGAGAGCGCAATTACTTAGCTACACAAACTAAGCAATGTGACTAACAAGGTTACACAAATCAAATTAGCCATGCAAGGGAGCTACTTCTATACTACACAAGCAAGAAGGTAACTAGCAAGCTACACAAGCTAACTAATTACAAAAGCAACAACACAAGCTCAATGTATATGAAAGTAATTGCAAGCTTGTGTAACGGGGATGCAAACCAACGGGAAGAACAAGGTTGACATGATGATTTTTTTCCCGAGGTTCACATGTTTGCCAACACACTAGTCTCCGTTGTGTCGACCGCTCACTTGGTGGTTCGGTGGCTAATTAGCATCACCTGCTAAGCCCGCACGTCGGGTGCTATAAGAACCTACCCCGGAAGTGAGGGTAGCTCAATGACAAGCTTTACTAAAGTTGCTCTTCGTGACTCCTGTGGGGCGAGCACAATGCCCCTCACAAGCTCTTCTCTGGAGCGCTGCACAAGCTTCTTGCAGGCTTCGACGAAGACCACCACCAAGCCATCTAGGAGGTGGCAACCTCCAAGAGTAACAAGCACCACCGGCTTGCAACTCGATCACCTAGTGCCACTCGATGCAACCTCACGATGCAATCGCACTAGAATCGCTCACTCACACAATCGGATGATCACTATCAAGTATGTGTGAGATGGAGGGCTCCTAAGCACTCTCAAGCATGGACACAAAGTCCCCCAAGGTGCTCAGCACCAGCCATGGCTGAAGGCCACTTCTATTTATAGCCCCAAGGGCTAAACTAGCCGTTACCCCTTCACTGGGCGTTTTTCGGGTTGACCGGATGCAGCACCGGACGCTGCACCGGACATGTCCGGTCGCTATACCGGACATGTTCGGTAGCTGCTAGACCACCACATGTCCAACCGTTGCCTCCAATGGCTCTCTGACACGATGACCGGATGCTCAGCATGAAATGACCGGACGCTACACCACTGCATCCGGTCAAGACCAGTAAGCCTCCAGGGCCGACCGGAAGTGACAGTTAGAAACTGACCGAACGTTGAGCCTCAGCGTCCGGTCGAGTATAGTAAGCACCCATCGATGACCGGATGTGTCTGGTCACACTAGACCGGATGCTGCCAGCGTTCGATCGACTATACTACCAAACACTACTTTCTCTGACTCACACCGGATGCATCTGGTGTGGCGACTAGACGCGTCCAATCGCTGAGTACGCTGCCAAATACCGGATGTGTCCGGTCACCATACCAGATGCGTCCAGTCACTCTGTAACCAGCGCAGCTCACTCGTTTTCATCACCAACTTCTTCTCCTTTGCAAATGTGCCAACACCACCAAGTGTACACCATCATGTGTATGTGTTAGCATTTTTACAATCATTTTTCAAAGGATTAGACACTCAACTTACCACGCCACTTGATCCTAGCGACGATGCAAAGTTAGATCACTCGAGTGGCACTAGGTGACTGATATGCAAACAAGTTTGCCCCTCTTGATAGTATGGCCATCTATCCTAAACCCGGTCATAAACTTCTCTACACACCTATGACCAGTGAAATGAAATGCCCTAGGTTATACCTTTGCCTTACGCATTCCATTCCATCTCCTCCAATGTTGATGCAACACATGCACCAACATGATCAACAATGATATGATCCACTTCATATCATCATGTGATCATATTGGTTCATCGATCTTGACTTCACTTGCTCTTCACCATTGCCATCGTCCATCGGCGCCAAGTCTTGCTCAAGCTTCACCGCCACACGGTCCATCACTCCAAAGCCTTCGACTTGCCCTTCACGCTTGCAACTGGTCCATCAAGCCAAGTCATGTCTTGATCTTCTCCACCTTGATCACATGACTCAATGTCATGTCTCATGTGCATTTAAGCTCCTTCATCATCACATGTGTGAGCTTTGCAACATCTCCAAGCCATTTTCACCTTCATGGCATATGTTGCTCACACACATATACCTGTGGACTAATCACCTATGTATCTCACATAAACACAATTAGTCCACCTAGGTTGTCACTCAATTACCAAAACCATACAAGGACCTTTCAGCCACCCATCCCGTACCTTGTTGAGAACCACCCCTACGCATACCAGCCACCACTTATGTGTCACTGCGGCTTGAAGATGCCTCGGTGGATTTCGTGGCGTGATGAAAACCCAGGACATTGGTACCACAGATGCTGCTGGGAAAATTTAACCTGATTTCTTTCTTGTTCATTCTGTTTTTGCAATGCAAATGCTGAAATCCCAATGTACTTATGGTAATTTGTTTTTCTACAATCCCACTTAGATTGTGGGTTCTATGAGTGGTACGATCCCCCATATGGAAAATATCTAAAGACTTTGATTTTGAATTTATGTAACAAGATTTGGGAGCTGAAGGTGGAGGCCAATGTTAGAACAAATGAAGAACACCTACAGGAAGGGGAAGATATGGTATAGATTGAAGAAATGGCTAGGGTTCCAACGAAGATGAAGGAAGATTTCGTACCTTTAAGAAAGAAATGTGCTTGCTATTTTTCTCTCACCTATTTTATACTTACCTTAGTTCTTAGCATGTTCATTTTCAAGTTGCTTAGTTCACTGCAGTAGATTCAAGTATCAATTTATGTGTCGAACTAAAATCTGTCACTTTTGTACAACTATTGTTGAACTAAATGCAAGATGATTAACTAGGTGCTCAATTTATTAAACTATAAATGCAAGTAGATCCAAGTATCAATTGATGTGTTGGAGGCATCCTACTT
Source organism: Miscanthus floridulus (assembly GCF_019320115.1). NCBI lineage: Eukaryota > Viridiplantae > Streptophyta > Magnoliopsida > Poales > Poaceae > Miscanthus > Miscanthus floridulus. The sequence continues at coordinate 49,820 of NW_027096297.1, forward strand.
CCCTGGACACTAGGCCCTCGTACAGGGGAAACCATTTTATTGAACTGTATAAACACTCCTATGGTCCTACCACACCTCCCTCCCATCCATTCTCCACTCTGCTACCTTGCTCTGCTTCACCCTGCTAGCAGCGGATGAAAGGCAACTTCTCTTGTGCTCTCTACTCCTTCACCTCCAACCTTGCTAGTGCACAAATCTTCAGCGTGCCGTCCCTGCTTCTCTGCTCCATCTGGATCTAAGGTAACTAAACTAGATTCTATATTCCTTTATATTCCTCTCTCATGCTCTCTGCTCCTTCACCTCCAACCTAGCTACAATAATTTTCTTAGATCTATAGATGAAAATGCATCTTCTCCTTTTGGAGTTTGTGGCTTTTTATCTCCGTGGAGTGCAGCTTGTGAGCCTTATTGTCCTCAGTATTGGTTCACTGAATTAGTGCTTTGTGAACAAAGTCGATGAGCTAGATGGAAGTGTACCAATGGATGTGGACAGGGTTATAGTGGTCAAGGTTCTGGATGACATGGAGATTGTCAATGATCCTATGGTGGTCGACCATGATCTGCAAGATCTTATGGAGATTCACAATGATCCCATGGAGATTGAATATGATCTGCATGGAGAATGATTAATTATGCAACCAATGGTGTACATATGAAGGCCTTTTACCTTTTGCATAGTGTCAGCCTAATTAGTATCTGCATTTTAGCTTTCTGTATGCTTGTTAGCTTGGTAGTTTTGACCTACTTATTCAGTATGAATGTATGGAACTCAAGTTGGATTCCTTTCAATCCAAGTACTGGCATTGTGTTTTCCTTATATTTTCTAAGTGCGCAGTTTGGCTTTCTTTCAATGTAAATCTGTGTGCCTTATTATTCACCATCGAACTCAAGTTGGCTTCCTTTCAATCTGAGTAATGGAATTATGCTTTTCTTAGTTTTCTAAGTGCGTAGTTTCGCTTTGTTTCAATGCCAAACATTAAAATTGTGTGCCTTATTGTTCATCACCGTATCATATTGCTGTCTTCAGGTGGTAATAGGACCTAGCCACCAGTGATGGTACTGTGCATTCACCACCGCTTAGTTGCAAAACTTCCAATCCCGCGTTTGAACCCTCCCACGAGAAACTAATGAAATTTTGATTCTCGCATCATAAAAGTTATGCAGAGAGCAAGCAACCCCACCTCAACAACCCCCCATGCCCCTCCCTCCCCCCACACACATAGCTTTTCTTGTCCTCATTGCTGTTGTTTGTCATCTCGCCGCTCCTGCTCATCACCATTGGTCAGCTCTTGCTCCGTGCTGGTGCACATCGCTGGCTTGCCCGCACAAATCCACCGACGAATGAGCTTCTACTATCACCGGCATTACCACTCATGCTCACCGCCGCTAGATCCAAAGGCAACTGTAATAAGGCATTACTTGCATCGCCATCCCTTCATGGTAGGGTGGCCTCATCTCTTTGGCTAGTGGTGTCCTTCTAGATAAAGGAGGCCCCCAACATGAGGAACGCAGTGGACAACCTCTCAAACGATGTGCTTGTCGACATCTTTCGCTATCTCCCTACCCAGTCCTTGTGTTGCTACAAGTGTGTCTGTCACTCCTAGAAGCGCGTCATCTCTGACTCCTATCATCGTAAAAAGCTTTCCCAAACTGTCATCGGCTTCTTCTATGGCAACTAGTGGAAGGGCAATCGCCACTTCATCGACATCACCAGTGAACAACCCTCCTTGTCCTTCTTGCCCTTCCCCCTTTAAAAGTCATAGTCTCAGATTAATGCAATGGCCTCGTCCATTGCTGGTGTGTTGGGCATGATGGATTACGTCGCTATGTTGTATGCAATCTAGTGACCCAAAAGTGACATGTACTACTGCATAGCATCCATTTTGTTGGTCAGGCTCGCTTAGGTTTCAACCCAACGTCCTCGCACTTCCATGTGATTGAATGTGAGGAGGTGGAGGGTGCAGGCGTAGGTGTGGATATATACTCATCTAAAACTACAGCATGGATCTTTAAGGAATCTGAATGGGGTAAGGGTATTGTACTACGTTCAAAATCGAGAAGTGTTTTTCTTAATGATTTTATGCACATGCTTGAGTACTCTCTAATAGTTGATGTGGATATGGAGGGAAAGACATGGAGGACAATTCATAAATCACATGGTGCTAAAATGTCCATCCATCAAGCTTAGGGTCACCTGTGTGTGTATTGTGCTAATTTTCACAATATGTCTTGGCTTTTAGTGTGGATACTTGAAGACTATGGTACTAATAACTAGAGATTGAAGCATGTTGTGGACACAGAGGAGCTGTTTGGACACATCAATATTAAAGTTGGTTCTGAGCTTTGTGATGCAGAGTACAGAGTGATTACCGTTCACCTAGAATGGAATTTCATTTTCGTTGTTGGGAATGATAGAACACTGATTGCATATGACATGGACCGCAGAAAGGTTCATGTCATCTATGCCCATGTCATGCGCTTTTGTAGACCAAGAGGGCATTTCCATATGAACATATCTTACTATCTTCCTTATGTTCCCTCGTTCATGGAGTCATTAGTAGAGTAGTAAAGCTACATTTGCTGTATTTCATCGTCACGACAATCTTTGTTTAGGTAGGGAGCTGTTTTCATTCTATGTATGTATAGGCCATTTTGGCTTGTTAACTAAAGGAATGGTATGTTCAATATTATTAATTCTGCTACTTTGTTTAGGTTGTGATCAGAGATGAAGAAGAGGGGTTCCATGGTGCATTAGCTACCAATCTAAAGGATGCACTAATTATATTCATTTTGCCTTGCAAGCAGGAGTGCCACATAGGAGGAGCACAACTATGTTGTTTTGTTATGTAAGTCTATAAAGATCAGTAACTTTAGTATGCAATCTATGTACTGCTTGTGTTAGGACATCAATTGAGAAAGATGTTATGGTAGCATCCATTGTTATTATAAAATGTACTCTTGTTTGTGAACATGATTTTTGGATGTAATGATTATATATCTGTATGCTTTGTGTTCATTAAGCTATTAAGAACCTAGCTGAATTAGTAAATATTGTGAAACCTGATGAAATTCTATCACCATCGGATGTAAGCATCGTTCATTGTTTTGTTATCACCAACCACCTGTGGTGGTGCAAACATCCAACACCGTCGCTATACTATGATGCGGCACATCAAAAGCGTATATCACCACTGAATCATTTAGTAATCCAACATTGACTAAATGATGATCAAAGGCAGATCATGGTGCAAGACGACGGTGATCATGACCTTTGTACTGAAAGTTCATACGCTGAAGCGGCGATGATGTTTACATCTACATAGACGTCTTGACCGTCAAAGCGACAGTGAACCCACACCGTAGATAGTCAGGTCGAAGTATAAGGTGACGGTGCTGGTGACCACTACACAGGCGGTTGATGTGCCCACACAACAGTGATGATAGCCTTGACATAGGAGGATGATTTGCCAATATGGAGGTGTTGAGATCCGACACAGTTGGTTTCTGGCCATCCGTGATGGCTTCGACTATCACCGTCGAGTGAATACTACTGAGGCCAAAATTCGGCTACGATAAGGGGTTACAGCGTGGTTGTGATAGGCCTGGATGTAGTAGTGATCATTAACTAGCTAATTTGAGTATTAAAGAGCAAAATTGAGTGGTACATTATGGGATGGCCATAACCCATAGAAATGTTGGATGAGGGAGGGTGGGTGAGGCACCCCCACACCCACCCACCCACTGCATCCATGTAAACAAAACTTTCTACGTTCATGGAGAAAAAGAATGAGGAGTTGTCTATCATGATGTTTTCACGTGTTTTAGACCAAAGATAAGTTGGGTACATCTTATATATTGGAAATAAAAAAGATTGGTTATGTTGGGGCTACTGGCTCACATTTTTTTGACAAAATGGATTTGCCTATCATCACTGCATCAACAAGGTGACTATATATAGGACAAATGAACGAAATAATAGGTCGAGCTTTATAAAGATAATAAGTTTCTCCTTATTTCTATTTTTATCTGAGTTACAAGATATAGACCAAGTAGCTTATCAGGTGAAGTCTTGAAATATAACGATCTTTGGCCAGATAGCCCCTGAAGTTGGCTTGTTTCATGTCCTGCTATTTGCTTACGAGTTTGGCAGCAAGCCAAGAGGTAGCTTAGAGTTGCTTGCTGGAGACGCCCTTAGGGCACTCCCAATGCAGAAACTACCTAGTAGTTTCTATGACACAAGACACTACCCATGGAAACCATGCTTCGCAATGTAGTATTTTGTAGAGGGTGTAGTAAAAAAAATCAACCAATCATTCAACTCTCCTCTCCCCTATTCCTCTAGATCATGTGCGGCGGTGTGTTTGTGGCCTAGGCATGCATGATCCACGGGCCACGGTGAGCTAAGTATTACAGAAAATAGGAGAGGCCCACCAATCATGATAGAGAACATGGTGGCGATGGTGAGCCCTCCCTTGGTGTGGTGGCCACGAACGAGGCATGCACCGTACCAAATGTGGCAGAACTGCTCGAAATAACATGTTTTTGGAGGCACTCGTCTTCCACTAGACACTAAGAACCTCGAAAGTGAGCTACATCGGACAATTCCGTCGAGCACACCCCAAGGGAGAACTCAAAACAATCCACATTTTACATCCAGAATCCAATAATGAGTACGAGCTTACAATACTTAGTACATTTCATACAACAAGAGTTCTTGAAACTTATTTATTACAATACCAGAGTTTGGAGTGCAATAATTAAATAGTGGAATCAAAATAAACATCAAGTAGAAATGATACAAGGATTCGTCTGTGCCCACCAGAAGAATCCTCCACACAAGAGCTACTACTCAAGCTGCACCTACAACAGGGGTAAATAAACCCTGAGTACACAATGTACTCGTAAGACTTACCCAACTAATGGGAATAGTTTCCTGACTCTCAAGGATATGATAGGCAATATGGGTTTGCTGTTTTCTTTTTGTTTGCGGAAAGCATTACTAATAGTTCATCCTTATAGTCAAGTTTTATTAGCAGTCATGATTACTTCATTAGCTAACCATTCTAGGTAAGCACTTGTTCTACTTTCGAGCAAGGGTTGAGCAATCAGAACCATTTCACCATCTTTCATCTTCCAGTTCTTACTACGGTGCTAGACCATAGCCAAGTCGTACTGTCTCATGGAAACGGCAATTCGCAAACAAATGTATCCCAGCTAGGTACCCCGAAACACATGCCCCATTTATACCCTAGGTACAAACAAGACCAAGCCATTCCACTTCTATCAAGGGGTCTAGATCCCCATCCAAACTTGGACTCTAGGCCCCCACACTTGAGACCCGGTCTTAGTATGGTGCTTAGACCTCCACCTTTCCCCGCCTCCAATTAGTCGGTCCAGAAAGAGCCGCAACCTACGACAAGAGCGTAATGAGCCTTCTCACTCTCATAAGCAAGTATGTGCTCAGGATAATAAGTCTATGACCAGACTACCATCCATAGTAGCACACGGTCCTTAATCGACACGAACATCGAAAATAGTGTAACCAAGCTAAGCCCCGTTGGCCACGGGACACAACCTATTATACCCACCAATACCCATACTATATCCCTGCCCTATCTCCATTTTTCCTTTTACTCTTTTTATCATGAGAGTAATTATAATAATCACCTATTGTGAGTAATGATAGGTTACTCACTATCGACAGAATATCATCTACAGTCCTCCGAGGGGTATCCCACAAAGGTAGATTGATCGGCAAAAAAGCGTGTAATCAAGAACAAGAAGGCAATAGAGACACATGAGTTAGATAGGTTCAGGCCATCAGTATGACGTAATACCCAACTCCTATGGTTTGTTGGTTTGTATTGACTATCATATGATATTGCGTGAGTTTGGAGGGGTCCTTGCCCGCCTTATGTAGTCCGAGGGCAGGGTTATAAGTCAGTTAGATCTGAGAGATAACTAGAAAGTAATAACAGATTACAGGAATCTTGGGATCATACGTATCCTAACAGATCTCATAGTATCTTCAGGATACCTTCCCGGTGTCTTGCAGGAGGCATCGAGCAGAGTCGTGCCCCACAAGGCTTCATCTTGTGGGCTAGGTCGCCCCTGGGGGCGTAGCCCATGTGGTCTACCGTGGGTATCCAGGGTCATACCCCCACAACTAGTCCTTGAGCGCCTTGTACCCATTGTGCAATGCCGCCTTGAGCTTGTCCGAGCAGGTGTGAACAAAGCCAAGCAGCCAAACTCATGGTCTGACCACCGTGATGAGTTGCTGAGCAGTTGTGAGCAATCGTCGAGCAGTGTGAACCATCACCGAGCAGCATGAGCCATCGCCGAGTAGCATGAACCATCGCCGAGCAGCGTGACCCAAGTACGGCTTGCCATAAGGATGTAAGGAGCTCAAGTTCAGAAATAAAAATTTCTTCGCAGTGGACCAAGTGTGCCCACTTAGAGTCCAACCACAAGAAAGAGAGATAGTCTTCTTTAGCTTCAAGAGGCGTGGAGTCTTCCAGAATAAAGCAAACACACTCACTGCGAGGTGAAGTGTGCCCACTTAGTCCCTGAGCCTGACAGTAGATAACGTAGTCATGCGATGCCAGGGTCCAAAGTAGAAAAATAGTAAAAGACCAGCCGAGCAGGCAGCTAGTCCTCAGGCATAGCCCTGAAATGAGAAAAACACATTCACTATAAGGTGAAGTGTGCCCACTTAGTCCCTGAGCCTGACAGTAGGTGACATGGTCACATGGTGCCAGGGTCAGAAACAGTAGTCAACTGAAGAAAAACCCAAATGCAGTGAGGAACTAAGACATAATGCTGACGTAGTCCCTGAGCCACAAGAGGAAACCTTGGAGAAAACATAATTGTGGAGCAAACACCGGAGTAATGACTGTACAGTAGTAATTACTAAGCCGTAACGATTGGTGGAGATGTCAGCGAATATTCGGCGAGCTATAACAAATTACGGAGATAAATTGGTGATACAGGCCGGGCTTACGTGAAGGCCTAGGTAATGGCCCACCTTGCTGTTGCAGAGAATTCAAAGAAGCGCAAATCATGGGAATGGTTTCCCAAAAACCCTTGAATGCGAAAAGGTGGGGGCAGTGCTTTATAACTGCGTCGCCGCACCCCGCGCTCCCACCTTTGCCACTTTATCTTCCTCCTTAGCCCTCGCATTTCTAGATTCACATCCACACTTGCTTCCGCCACCAAACCCTAACCAGATCTGAGAGATGGTGCCAAAGAAGGGAGCTGCGAAACTGAAGAAGACGAGCCCCAAGAAGGCGAGCATCGAAGCCTAGCATGACGAAGAGTGGGTGCCATCATGAACGGGAGAGGCAAAGCTCAATAGATTAGTGGAGGCGGGCATTCTTCCTGACCACGCTACTGCTGGATGGCGGTCGGCCCTCGGTGAGCCCTTCCCAATGCCTCATACTGATGAAGTGGTGGTATTTGAGGATTATTTCTGGCGTGGGTTGGGATTTCCTGTTCATCCATTCCTGAGGGATCTGTTGGAGTTCTGGGTGGTTAGTCTGTGTAATCTTCGCCCAAATACCATTTTGCACATCTCGATCTTCATCCATTTCTATGAGGCATATCTTGGAATCTTTCCCCACTTCAACTTCTTCGGTCACCTGTTCTGGCTGAAGAAGAGAGGTGGCGGTGGTTCCAAGGTGGTCGGCAGAGTGTACCTTCAGCTGCGTGATGCAATGGCGGGCGAGTACCTTACTATGCCACTGAACACGTCACTGAAGGGGTGGAATGCCAGGTGGTTCTACATGAAGCAGTGCCACCCTACCGTCCGCTGCGACGCCGACCACATCTTGGAGATCCTGAAGAGCTAGTCGGAGATGCCAAGCAGCGCTAACATCGAGCAAGTGAGGGAGCTCCTTGGCTTAATAAAGGGCATGAAGACCAACGGTGGATTGGTGGCGGCAAGCTTTATAGTATGCTGCGTTCAGCCCTACAAGGAGAGGGCTCACACGGCCTTTGATTTCAAGGGGGAGACCGACAGCACCTGGGAGAGGACGGAGATGCTATCGAGGGACGTAGTGCAAGAGCGGGCTACCGAGCTATTCACTCCATTTGCCTTGTTCAACTTGCTAGGGTAGACGAGACCCTTTCACTACAAAAATCTACCTCCTCAGGTAAATATCTCAATTGTGTGTTCCTGATGCTTTTTATGTTCTATCATTGTCGAGCAGTGGACTGATTCACTTATGCAAAGATCCATTTGTAGGAAAGAGCAGTGTACTTCTTGGGCATGTCATGGGGCGATTGGCTGCAGGCGGTAGATGCTTGGCCACCGACATAGCCTGAGGAGGAAACCGTCAGCATCTTGTCAGAGAGTCCATCCCTAGTGTCAGATAAAATGTAGGGGAAGAGGGCAGCGGTAGACAAGCCAGCCTAGAAGAAGAGAAAGGTGGCAGGTGCCACTCCCCTCAAGCCAGGCGACATCTCACTTGGCGATGACCAGACCACTCGGACGTGGAGGACCACGGTGTTCAAGTGGTCAGATGACGATGAAGTTCTAGTTGCTCCTCCACCAAGCACAAAGGCGCCTCCACGTAGCCCGCGCGCGTGGAGGAACGATCAAGGGGAGGGGAGGAAGTTCCCCAACAATAGGTGACGTGAGTCCTTGAGCAACAAGCAAGGGGAGCCCCGGAGCGGTGGGTGGAGGAAGTCCTCGAGCAATAGGTGAGGGGAGCCCTGGAGCGGTGAGTGGAGGAAGTCCCCAAGCAGTAGGCAAGGGGAGCCCTAGAGCAGCGGGCGGAGGAAAGGTTGATGGCAGAGACCATAGGACCTCCACCCCAAGACATAGGCATCGAACCCAAGGCCGTAGCTAGGGGCTTAGGTAGGCAGCGCTAGTTCAAAAAAATCTACTAGAAAACCACCATGTAAGTAACCTTGTCTTGGAGTTATTTGGTTGTCATTTCCTTATCCTTTTTTGGCAATTGACGAGCTGATCTGATGCAGAGCAAGGCATATAGAGGATCTAGCCCCACCCATCTAGACTGATGAGCAGCCGAAGGCTAGCCCTAGGGTGGAGGAGATGCTGATGGACCCCATCCCAGAGTCCTTGGGTGCTCAGTAGCCTACGAAGGAGTCAACCACCGCTACTAGCGGGCTTGGCAGCGGTGAACAGTTGGTGCCGGCGGCAGATGGTTCAGCAATGATGCCCAGGGCAACAGCGGCCACCGCTGGGTCTTTAGTGGTGAATGCAGGAGATGCCGGTGTCGTGCTTAAGTCTAGGGCGGTGAAGCCGGTGGCACCTGAGGAGCAGCCAATGCCTCCCAAGGCAACACAGGGTGTAGTCGGACTAGCTGTCCAACCATAGAGCCCCCGGTGGTGCCTCTAGCCATGGCGGAGGAGGACGAGGTGGAAGAGATCGAACACAAGGAATCTCAACCCAAGCTATCCGAATCCACTATAGATGCGGCGATGAGGTGGTGGTCGTTGAGGAGGAGGACACCACTAGGGAGCTGAAGAGACTAGAGTCTGCCCTCTCTAGAGTGATGAGACAAATCAAGGTCTGTACTGCATCTATAATGTCCATCTTTGACATTGAAGATTGTTCTTCTTCATGATCTTGGTGTTTATGTAGGGGATAACTCAGACTACCGAGTAGCGGTGCCAGCTGATAAAGAGGATGGAGCCCCTCGCTGAGGAGAATGAAAAACTTAAAGAGGCGATGAACCTTATGGAGAGAAACATCTAGAGGGCCTAGCACGAGCGAGACGTTGCGGAGTCCAACACGTGGGACCTGGAATACCAGAAGGGCGTCCTATCCGATCAGCGAGCGACTATGTCCGAGCAACTGCATGGCAAGTCTAAGCAACTATTGAGTGCTTCTGAACAACTAGAGCGGAAGTCTGAGCAGCTCAGGAATGTATCTGAGCAGAAAGCAGGTATGGCATATCGGCGAATGTGCTTTATATAGTTGAAGAGCTATATTTTTGGTGATGACTGTTGTGGTTGTAGAGCAAGATGCGGAGCTCGGCCAGCTACGCCAAGCCATCGAACAACTCCGAGAGGAGAAGGCGAAGGAGACAGGGCGAGCAGACAAATTGGCTGAGGAGCTGAACGGTGAGTACTTCCTAGTTGGAGTTACTGCTGAAGTAGTTTCCTTGCTTGATGGAACCTTATAATGCTTGCAGACTACTGTTAGAGGGTCAAGGC
>NW_027096298.1:0-19665 GCF_019320115.1 Miscanthus floridulus
TCGCTCCATTCTCTCGCGGTGAACGGTTGGCCCACTCGTGTTTGGCTTACCGGATCGTTAATGTTAAATACTCACTCCATCAGAAAAAACAATTCTAATTTTGAACCTGAATACCACGCGTGTCTAGGTTTAAAGCTAGAAATTTTTTTTTTCTAAACTGAGATAGTATTAATTAATTATTATGAATGTTTCTGCCCAATCATTACCGTATGTCCGTCCGTGAACGCGGTTTGCATTCGCTCTTTTTATTTTTTTTCCTTTACCTTTTTATTTTCTTTCTTTTTTCTTATTGTTTTTATTTTTATTTATGTTTGTTTTATGTGTTTTTCAGTATTGTTTTTGTTTTTTTATATGTTTTACCCTTCTAATTTCTTTTTGACAGGGTTGGCAAGTTATACAGAATAACTTATATACACAAGTTGTGTTGATAACTTTTGCACCTATGTTGTGTTTCATAGCTTTTGTGTTTTCAAGTTTTTTTATCGGATGTTTTCAAGTTTTAGTATAAGTTATAAGTTATATAGTATAAGTTAAAAGTTAATTCGTTCCTTTCTGTTTAATAACTTTTGTGTTCAAAGTTTTGGCATAAGTTATAAGTTAATTCGTTCATTTATGTTTAGTAACTTTTGTACATAAGTTGTGTTTCATAACTTTGTGTTTTTTCAAGTTTCGACATAAGTTATAAATTATATGTTATAAGTTATACGTTATAAGTTATATGTTATAAGTTAGTACACATAAGTTGCTACTAGAATAAAAATTTTTGAAACATATGTAAATAAGATCTAGTTTTGTTTGCCTCGTCGCGCAGAACACACCAGGGCAGACGGCATTGAAAATGAATACACCATTCAGCACTAGCATTTTGAAATAAATGTTTTGCTTTTTTTTTCTTGCATCACGTGACGTCACGGCCAGTTGGAAAAGCACGCAGGATGCACTGAGCGCATGCAGAGAGCTCGGAATGGGCATTGCCGAATAGAAAAAGTGGTGGGATTTTTTTTCTAAAAAAGAAAATTACTTTATGTGCAAGAATTGTTCGCTCGTTTTGAGTTGGACGACCGCTCGCGATTCAGTGGCGTCTGCTCTCCTCCCTTTTTTCATTTGCTTGTCTTTCATTATCAGCTGACCGAAGCCTCAAACATGATCAGGTTATATACGCATGTCAAAGCTACATGCCACATCTCCGAGCGATGCGAATCTGACACTTGTCTAGCTAAAGCATGCGAACCTGACACTCCTCTCCTCCCCTCTTTCACATCCTGTGATCAAACACACCGACACGGCACAGGGGTAGAGAATCCGGTATGCGTGCTCGCCATATCATGATTTATCCAAGAGCCACCGATTTTTCTACCACGTCGGTCGAACTTGCTGGGAGTGTGAGATACAATAGGTAGAAGGAGGACGCTGGGAAAAAAATATTTTTTTTTGAAGAAACTAGGAAAAATAATTTTGCCTTCAATATGGGCAAACCTAACATTTTAGGCAGGCCATCTGCGTCTGCCCTAGTATCTAAGAGCATCACTAAAATTCTTTATAAAACTTATTATCTAAATCATCATTTAGAAAGTCATTTGAGTAAAAACATTTTATATATCTTTGTACCCTTCAATAACTTTTTATATTTTGTGTGCACTCAAAAGAGTCATCATCTATCTTCATCTTTGGTTAGCTAGAAATCTGGAATAGACGATGTCTATATTTTTTCACTGAGCAAGGGGCTACGCACAAGTGGAAGCGCGATCTAGCATGCTAATGACCACATGTGGTAGGCACACAACGCCCTAGTAGCACACGAAGGAGCAGTGCCGCCATCGATAGTGTCAGCATGGATTGGTCTGAGCAATGCCAACACTGGCTGCAATATTTTGTTTTTAATTAGTGATTATCAGGATAAAATTAGTGTGAGTGCATCTTTATTAGTGTATAATTAGTTGTCATTACTTTTTAAATAGTAAAATAATTAGTTAACTATTCTCTTCTCATCCATTGTCATCCATCTAACAAAGAAAAAACTAGCTCGTCTCATCCATCCAACCAAAATAGCATATATATCTGTTTTCCGAAATTTATGGATGATCATGTTCTATTCACCCTTTTCTTTAAACCAAACACATCCTACGGTGTCGACTCTAAGTGAGATGAGATGGGAGATCACGTAAGGGCATGATGGTCTGTTATCTATCGTGTGTTCATGCTAGCAGCTAGCACCGCAAGTACAAGTATAGACAATTTACGTGCAGGGACGGATCCAGCAGGGTTTTGATCCGCCATCGTTTCCGCCATAACTACACCGATCGTCTCTGGGCATTTTCTCAGCTTTTGCGTCGCCCATCCTATCGGCAAAGCCACGCGTTTTGTATTCACCAGCCTCTGTTTGCCACTTCGACCTGATAATCCGTGCTGTGCGCCTGTGCTTAAAGATTGATAGGACACAGGCAGTGCTGTGCTTAAAGATTGATAGCCCTTTCCCCCCAACGACCCGTACAAATACAAGTTGGTTGATTCCATGATTTGATGCTGGAGTTGTGCCCCAGATCTGTTAGCACCAATTACCGTTTGATAGGAAATTTTGGGTTCCTTTCGGGGATGGGCAATAGGACACAGAGACGAATCAGGAGGGGTTTGTCGTGCACAAGAATTTACCAACAAATTACCATTGGAATGTCGTCGGTGAGAACAGAGAAAAATATGATGCGGCCAAACGATATAATTAATGAATAGATGCAGAAACACTAGTATGGGATAGATGCAGAAGGAAAAATAACTATTAATTATACATGTTATTGTCATCCGAGATCAAAATATTGTAATGATTCTCTTCGCGTCGCACCTTAAACATTCAAATTCCACCAAAGATAACTACACTGAAACAGTGCTACATGTTCAGCAAAAGCATAACCTAAGCTCAGATTACGACAGTCTTAAGATAACCAAAGGACATCGCTTATCATCCCAAACATAGGTAACAGTTCTACAACGATAACACCAGGCCAGGGGGGCGACCAAAACCGCTTCTCTTCTCTACAGTAGCAATTGTAACAAAAGTGCTGAAGGACCGATCAACAGCCAATGGCCAACGGTAGTAAAATACATTTCAATGCCCCGGTGGAAACCTACTTCCCAGCTGAATCAGGAGAGCCATCGCCGTAGGAAACCAAACCTTTCTTGCCTCCACGACTAGGGCTACCAGACAGTGACCGAGACGGGGACTGAGATTTCTCATCACTTGCACGCTTCAGAGATGGGGAATCAGGTGGGGAGGGATGACGCACTGGTGGAGACCTTGACCTTGACCCAGAAAGGTGGCTCCTGGAAACTGACCGTGCACGATCACCATGTGACCTTGGTCTGGGAGGGGGTGAAAGGCTCCGTACAGGGCTTTTGCTGTATCCACCTCCCCTTCCTCTTTCTCTGTGGACAGGGCTGCGTGAGGCGCTTCGGCTCCTCCTCCTCCTGTACCTACTATGCCTCAAGTGGAAAAATAAAATAAATCATGACAAAGAACCAACCACAAGAATGAGCTATGCATACCGATTGAAAAAAAAAATTCAAATAAAATTGCTTCGATCATTTGCAAATAATACGTTCAATAAGCATCAAACAAAAATGACTGCCTGTTCAAAATTGGTTCACTGACGTGCCATCACAAATGATAATAGAAGCTGGTACCTATAGAAAAATAACTAGTTCTTTAACTATCACATATAAACAGTTCATTTACCTTGGCGATGACACTCTGCCTCTGGGTGGGCTTCTATAACGTCGAGGAGGTGATCGATGGCGAGAACCCCGGTAACCCATGTATCTACATAAGGGGGGAACATAATTTAAAACTCTCAATCAAATGAAAACAACAGATCAAACTTTGATTCAATTACCTGTCACGGTCGTTTCTTCCGCCATAACGATGCGAGCGATCAGCAGAAGGTGAGCGATATTGTCTTGCAAATGAGTACCGCTGTGTAAAACCCCGTCCACGTCTTATGCGTTTTGGTGACCCATCAGGAGAATCACTCCTGGATGGGCTCCTTCCATTGTTTGTTGGTGTTACTGCCCTGCAATGTGGACTGGGACTCCTGCTAATGTTCCTGCGAGGTCGGCCACCTCTTACTGGGCTTCTGCTCACACTTGTTCTAAGTGTTCTCACAGGGCTCCTGCTGAGGCTTCTGCGAATGTTCCGTCGTGGACTTCTCATAGGGCTTCTCCTAGAAGGCCTATGTGGGCTCCTTGAAATCCTAACTGGACTCCGGCTAACACTTCGCAATGGAGATATCACAGAGGTTCGGGTAATGCTTCTTCGCTTCTCCAATAGTGGGCTTGGGCTGACACTTTTTTGTACATGAGTTCTCTCCAGGCTCCTGCTTGGACTTCTCTGTTGCATGGACCTAGCTGAGCTCCTGCTAATGCTTCTTCTGTGAGCTTTAACAGGACTCCTGCTTATGTGGGGGCTTCTGCTTGCACCTCTGGGTGAGCTCTTGCTGAGGCTCCTAGCAGGGCTCCTGCTGATGCTCTGCCGTCTGGCTGGACTCCTGCTCTCGCTTCTTTTGGGAGTACGGACAGGACTTCTACTGCGATTGTGGTGAACAGAGCTCCTGCTAACTGACCTCTTCGGGCTGGTAATTGACCTTTTCATTGGGCTTCTTCTTGGACTGATACTCATACTCTTGCTCATTGAGTGATTAGCACTCATGCTCTGGCTCCTGCTTATCAATATCAGATGAAACACCGCTTCCAGAAGCAGTAAGCACAAAGAATGATTTATGTATGAAGAAGTATAGGAAACCTAGATTTGCTTCGATTGCCAGTTAGAACAGGCATGACAGCTGCATTCCTTTCAATTTTTGATTCATTAACACCATTTGTATGGATTTCCCCGTTTTGCAGGGGGGAGACATCTTGTGCCAGACTCCTTGGTATTCCACTCTTTTGTTGAGGTGATGTGGCATCCTTCAAAGCAGCCACTGCAGCAAGATTTTCCTCTGAAAAGGCAAGTGTAGATTGCAATCATTAGTTGAACTAAACTAAACATGTACCACATAAACCAAGCAGGAACTATATATCCCTTACTAGATGGCCAATCAGTACAGTTGTTCATGCAAGACATATATAACAGAACAATACCACCGATAATACCATGCAATCATGATTTAAAGATTAAAAGAGATATCCAGCCAATCAGAACTTCCTGATTTTTGGACATGGCATGGTCTACCTTTAGCCATTATTCTCCACTATAATATATTTATATTTTTATAAATCCAATAAAATTATGAGAATATGACAGTAAGTTTAAGACAAATCTAAGTGAATGGTTCTCATAATTCCAAACCAACTATCTGTATCTACGAAGTCTTTGATAGTCAGTTTCGCAAGTTCGACCAGATCTTTGTCCACAACACAAGTATTTGTGATGGGTAAATAAACAGTATACAAGAAATTGAACTCTATCTTTTGTGATGTCTCTTGATTGTGCTTGAGTAGCATTAGCTACTGCCGTTGCATAACCTTGTCAGGTTTGTCCTATCAGTTTCTTGAAATACAATGAAGTACTTAACCAGATATGGTATCCTATTGTGCCTATACAATTCATTAACGATGATGAATGCTCCACCCCCTCCCCCCCCCCCCCCCCCCCCCCCCCCCCGCAACTCCTCTTAAGTTACAAAGGATTGGCTGATGTGGTACATAGCACAAGTTTAAGGGCATGTTACTCCCAACTCTTAGAGTTCATGAACCTAATAACTGAGAAATCAGAACAAAGTTCAGGAATCTATGCTTCAACTTACTTGGTGAAATACAGAAGCTCAACATACATTGTGGTAAAGAATATATAGGCAAAAAGAAAAGAAACTACCAGAAACTTGAGATGATGCCTTGGACTTCCGCCCACGGCGGTGTCTCTTGCTTCTAGCATCTTCAGAGCTGCTATCGCTCGTACTTTCAGCTTCACTATCACCCTTTATTATCCTGCTAATAAAAGAAAATATATTACAGGCCAAAGGTCAGGAATGTTCAATTTGACAATGTTAACAGACCTTTTTGGCTTCTGTTTTGATTTCCTATCACGCTTCCTACGCCTTCTTTCGCGCCTATGGTCACGCTTTCTTCTTGAACGCTTGTGTTTATTTTTCTTCGAATGTCTCTTTCTGCGCCTTCGCCTGTCATCACTTGAGCTGCTGACATCAGATGAGTCACTTGAGTAAGTATCAGAATCGCTTTCAGAATAAGATGATTCAGTCTCCAACTCAGAAGAGCTATCTGATTCCGAATAAGAATATCTCCTCTTCTTCCTTCTCCTTTTTGAAGATTTGTTACGACGTCTCTTGTGTTGTCCTTCATTACTTTCCTCATCAGAAGATATATCCTTTGACAACTTTGATTTGGCAGCCCTCTTTTTATCTGTATGACCATTATCACATCAAAAGGACGTTCAAAAGGTAAATACAAAAGTGACCAACTTTACCTAAATGCCCCCAAAAAAGCTTAAATCCTAATATTAAATGGATCAATAGGTGCTGCAAAAATTCCACTCAGTTGATAAGCATTACCAATTTCTATAGATCCAACATCTTTGCGGTCAATGAGCTCCCCACAATTTACTATAGTAACCGGAACAACAGGAGTTGAATCAGGGGATTGCACATCTACTTGCTCGATCCTCTTCAGAACATCACTTCCAACAACAAGCTTGCCAAAAACTGTGTGCTTCCTGCAACACAGTAGAATGTCATATTATCAACAAAACTGTACTAAGTCAGAAAACCATGGAGTTCACAAATGAAACTGAACAAGACATTATTGAGGCTTGCCCAGTTAACAGTTTATGCCACAAGCCCTGCAACATTCCTATAACATAGTAAAAAGCCAAATAGCAAAACCAAAACTAAGCCTCACTCCTGTCCACATATGCATCAGTCAAACAGGTTTGCTCCTACCCTCACCTCCTATTTTCACAACCAAAAAAGAGACATGCATACCATAGGAAACGAATTTCCACAGTGCAAAATTCCACACATAGACATAGCGCAAAATTAATGCAACATGCCAATTCTAATAAACTGGCAAATGGTGCTATAAAAAGAACTGAATCGATTTCACATATAATACAGAACTACATCAAATTCTTGTGATTCAACAAGCAGTTGCTCATTTTGAATTAGGCAACAATGGAGATCCAAAGACACTACAAGTGAACAAGCAAAAGAAGTAGCAGAAAACTAATCTTCTGTAGTTCCAATGCTTGATAAAACAGATAATTAAGCAAATGGCGTTGTATCAGTGACTATGGCTGTCGGACGCTTAGAGCTTTAATTTAGGATGAGAAAAAAAAATCAGTTTGGTACTAAAAATAAGTATCGATCTGAGACAAATATCCAGAGCTTAGGTTCAATTCAACAACGCAAATGGATGTAAGATTAGTCCCCATACATGTCTGAAGATATATTTTGTACAAAACTGAAACACACTGTCATTCAAATGGAATTGATCAGAACAAACCTGTCAAGATGAGAATTAGGCTTGAAAGTAATGCAGAACTGGGAGCCACTAGCTTTGGAACCAGTATCTGCCGTTGTCAAGAGACCACGATCATCATGAGGTAGAACATAAGTTTCATCTGAAATGCAAATAATATACTGTCATTACAGATATACTGTTTGCTTTCGTGCTTACCAGAACAGTTGGATAAGATCTCCAGTATTTCCAGAGCAAAGCAGCCAAAAAGATCAAAGCAGTAACTTGTACTGGATTATTAGAATTTGGACACACTACTAATGTAGACAGTAGACACATAACAACACAGCATTTGACTCTGTATTTGGTAACCAACATTCTAAATCCTCAAATAAAAGGTTGCAAGGTTATTCCATTATTTGCATTCAACGTCTCCACTACATAACAGATTTCAAACCAAGCTAAATGGTTAATACCTGCAAATTTTCCACTATATATGCTTTCTCCACCAGACCCTGTAACATAGTGAAAATCGTAGTCATTTCTAAAAACAAGATTAACACAGGAAGCTGCAACTATACATGCAAGGTAGAATTACATCAAACAAACAGAACTAATGTATAACAGAAAAAATATTACCAAAAAAGTAAAGATGGTAACATGCATCACCATATGTAACATTAATAGACAAAAATACAGCAATCTATAAATGCTGGCACAGTATACATCTGGATCTTGGAACAAATCATTGCATATGAAAACAAACTAACCCTAATCAAATTTGAAAATTTTGATACCCGAATTAAGGCCATTATAACTGTATATGACAAGAAAAGACTGCTAAACTACTCCAGTTAAAAAAAAAAGCGTATGAAACTTAAGAACATCGAATGCTAGCGTGGAGTGCACAATATAATCGTCAAATCAAAAGGTAGGGACATTGTGATAACATAGAGAAATGAAAACAAAAACCATCAAAATTAGCATAAGTAGGACATAACTGCACAACTTACAGGGAGTGCTATGTGCATGCAAGCCCTTTAAGTAGACGTACAAAAGAACATTAGTTTATAAGAGAACATAAAAAAATGAGAAAGGCCATGGAAGTGGGGAGGGGAATTGCTGCTTTTTTTCCGGGAAGGAAAAGAACTAGAAAAATGTAAAGAACTAATTGTGCAAACTCACCATTTCCTTTTGCAATGTCACCTCCCTGAAAAAAAAACAAAGCACCCTCAGCAGTTATGGCTAAGAAAACAAATAAGTTTTCCACTCATTATTAGAATAGCGAACATAGACAATACTGCATACAACCTTAAATACTATATGATAAGAAAAGCAGTCGATATCATCTGTCTTGCATCCTACATCATGAACAAGGAACTGACTAATAAAAACAGAACAAGACAAAGCTAACCAAATTCTAACCACAAAATACAAACATCGTAACCGAGACAGAAGCAAAATGCATAAATAAAAAACTACACAAAAGAAGAAAAACTAACTTGTGCCATGAACCCCTTGATGACATGGTGGAACGATGATCCCTTGTAACATAATGGCTTCTTAGTCTTCTGTCCAATTCCCAGCTCACCTAAAGCGTGCAACATCAATTAGCAGAGCAATGGGAGGAGTTTTTTAAACTCGGAATTGCATATAATCTGTACATTCGACTATGCACAAGGTGGGCTGTGGCAAAAAGAACAAAGGCACCCACTACATTATCAGAAGATTTCCAAAACACATATTAGTACATTAACGGCTCAACACCAAATTAGCTTTTTTATGGACAAATTAGATTGACAGCTTAGAACAGAAGATATGGACTAGAAGTCTACAGCTCAAGTTATAGTAATTACATCCGAGTATGTTTGTGTTTACTGACGTACACAAGTTCAGAATCTCCATTCCATATCCTAATTTCATTTGATGCCATAACCCGAAGAATATTATAACAAAATGTCTGCCAGAACATAACTGTCATAGAATGTCAAGGGCGTTAAACCCCCGGGTAGCCGGCCCTCGGCTACGGAGTTCGTAGCCTTGGTCCGTTGTCTTCTCCGGCGAGGTTACCCTAGCCGCAGGCTTAAGTCAGTAGAGAGAGATAGCAGATTGGATTGATAATTCTTGCTTGCTTCCCAATAGCCTAATACAGACTATATATATATGGCCTAAGGCCCAACCTGACGTGAGCCACAGCTCCTATAATTTAGGGAAATAAAACATAAAAGGAAACTAATTAAAAGCTATCTCCTATTTCCATGCTTAGCCACTAGGCATGGCCCTAGCCTGGGCGTCCAGCACGCCCGCACGCCCATCCAGCGCGCGCTCGGCGCGTTCGGCGTCGCGGCGTGCATCCCTGGCCCGTCGGCTCCGGCGGTACATGCGGCCGACCATGACATCTCTCCCCCCGTCGAGGAGCAGCTCGTCCCCGAGCTGGAACTCCGGAAACTTGGCACGGAAAGGCTCCACATCCTCCCATGTCGCCGACGCTGCAGACTCACCCTGCTACTGGACGAGAACTTGTTTGACTCCGCGCGCCAACCTGAAACGCACCGCACGTGCTGGAGTTGGGGCAATGGCGCCGTTGTGAAGAACCGGCAGGGGCGGTGGAGCATCTGGTGGCTGCCCCTGAAACTTCTTGAGCAGCCCTACGTGGAAAACATCATGAAGACGGGCGCGCTCCGGAAGAGCAAGGCGGACAGCGACGTCATTGATCAGCTCGACGACGCGATAGGGCCCGAAGAAACGCGGCTTGAGCTTGCTGGTGACCGCCTGTGGCAAGGAAGAAGCCGCGCGCTGCCGGAGTCGAAGAAGAGCCCAGTCACCGACCTGATATGCGACGTGACAGTGGACCTTGTCATAGTGCCGTTTCTGCACGGCCTGGGCCTGTTCCAGCCGGAGACGAACATCAGCCAAGAACTCCTCCCGCTCCTCCATGCTTTTGGCAACCGCCGCCACCCTCGTCTCCCCTGGCTCATAGGACCGGATAGAGGGCGGATCCCGGCCGTAGACAATGCGGAAAGGTGTCTCCCGCAACGAAGTCTGATAGGCGGTGTTGAAGACGAACTCCGCCCATGGAAGCCAGCGCAGCCACTCACGCGGCCGATCTCCGGTGATGCACCGCAGGTACATGATAATGACCCGGTTAGCAGCCTCGGACTGCCCATCGGACTGTGGGTGGAACGCCGTGGTCATATGCAGCTTGGTGCCCATTAGTCGCATCAATTCCCGCCAAAACGTCGATGTAAAGACCGGATCCCTGTCTGACACCATGGACTGGGGAACCCCATGTAGACGAACAATGTCCGCGAAGAATGCCTGGGCGACAGACTCAGCGGAGTAGGGATGTGCCAGTGGAATGAAATGGCAGTACTTGTTGAACCTGTCCACCACGGTGAGTATAACTGATTTCCCGCGGACCTTGGGCAGCGCCTCCACAAAATCGAGAGCAATGTCAGTCCAAACGCCCTGCGGAACAGGCAGTGGCAGCAGGAGACCGGCCGGGTGCAAATGCTCGGACTTGTAGCGCTGACAGAAGGCGCACGCGCGCACCAAATCCTGCACCCGACGCTTCATGTCCGGAAAGTGGAAGTCGCGCCGCAGCCGGTGTAGCGTGCGCTGTACCCCTTCATGTCCCTCGTCGTGGATGGCCCGCATAATTTCTTCCAGCAAGGGTGATGCAGGCGGAACAAAGAGGCGCCCACCATACTGCAGCAGCCCTTCAGCCACTGTCCAGGGAGGACCACGCGCGCCACTGCTGATATCGTCCTGGAGGGCGATGAGCGCGGGATCAACGAGCTGCGCCTGCCGAAGCCTGTCAACGAAGTCGAAGCGCGGCGCAGAAAGTGCCAGGAGCGCCCCCTCCTCGGTGTCACGCCGGGACAGCGCGTCGGCCACAGCGTTTGCGGTCCCCGGCTTGTACTCCACGGAGAAGTCGTAACCCAACAACTTGCCCACCCAGTGGTGCTGCGGAATAGTGGCAAGGCGCTGGTCCAGCAGGTACTTCAAACTGTAGTGGTCCGTCTTGACGAGGAAGCGCCGGCCCCATAGGTACGGCCGCCAATGACGGACAGCATGCACCAAGCCGATGAGCTCCCGTTCGTAGGCGGCCAGGGCGCGGTGCCGAGGTGCGACTGCCCTGCTGAAGAAAGTGATCGGGTGTCCCTCCTGGACAAGAACCGCCCCAAAGCCATGGGACGACGCGTCGCATTCGACGACGAAAGTCTTAGAGAAGTCCGGCATGGCCAGGATGGGCGCCGACGTGACCGCCGTCTTGAGCGCGCCAAAAGCCGACTGGGCCGCTTCGCCCCACGAGAAGCCATCTTTCTTGAGGGCGGTTAGCGGTGCAGCGACGGAGCCATAGTTGTGGACGAATTTGCGGTAGTACCCCGCCAGCCTGAGGAAACCACGGACCGCGCGCGCCGACCGAGGCACCGGCCAGTCGTGAATGGCCTGCACCTTGGCCGGGTCCATGGCCACGCCCGCCTCCGAGATGATGTGGCCGAGGTAGGAGATCGAGGTGGCCCCGAACGCACACTTGGAGCGCTTGACGAAGAGGCGGTGACGACGCAGCTCGGTGATGATGGCGCGAAGATGACGAAGATGGTCCGCCCATGACTTGCTGTATATCAAGATGTCGTCAAAGAAAACGAGGACAAAGCGACGTAAAAACGGGCGAAGAACATCATTCATGAGGGCCTGGAATGTCGCCGGGGCGTTGCACAGCCCAAACGGCATGACCAGAAACTCGTAGAGGCCGTCGTGGGTGCGGAACGCCGTCTTGTGAATGTCGTCGGGCCTCATGCGCACCTGGTGGTACCCCGAGCGCAAATCCAGCTTGGAGAAGAAACGAGCGCCATGGAGCTCGTCGAGGAGCTCGTCGACGACCGGAATCGGAAACGCGTCCTTGACGGTGAGCGCGTTTAAGGCGCGGTAGTCGACGTAGAAACGCCACGCCCCGTCCGGCTTCTTGACGAGGAGGACCGGAGACGAGAACGCGGAGTCGCTGCGGCGAACGATGCCCTGCTCCATCATGGCGGCGCATTGCCGCTCCAGCTCATCCTTGTGGGCCGCCGGGTACCTGTATGGGCGAACTGCCACCAGAGCCGCGCCCGGCTTGAGGGTGATGTGGTGGTCGTGGCCCCTGGGTGGGGGGAGGCCGGTCGGTTCGGCGAACACGTCGGTGAACGAATCCAACAGCTCGTCGAGGAGGGAGTCCGTGGCCACCGCAGCATGGAGGGTGGTCGCCGTCGGCGGTGGAGCGCCCTGCCAGCACACCGCGCGGCCACCTTGCTGGAACGCCATGGTGCGGGCGTTGAAATCCCAAACAATGGGCCCCAACGTGGCCATCCAGTGCGTGCCGAGGACGACGTCGAAGCCCGCCAATGGCATGACGAAGAGGTCGACGCGGAAAGTCCTGTCGTCGATGGAGAGCGGGGCCTGGCGTATCACACCCGGGCAGGACATGTGTTCCCCGTTAGCCACCGTTGCCGTAAGCCGTGGCCGGGGCTCAATAGGCAGCCCGGTGCGCCGCGCAGCCGCCTCGCCAATGAAGCTGTGGGTCGACCCGGAGTCGACGAGGGCCACGAAGGTAGCAGGCCCCAGCGCCACCTGGAGCTGTATGGTGTTGGAGACGGACACGCCCGCCACAGCGTGCAACGAGAGAGAAGACCGGCGCCTCCATATCCCAGGACTCCGTGGCAGCGACCTCGTCAAGCTCGACGCCGTCGATGAAGAAGAGCCGCTTGCAGACGCGGTTGTGCCCCCGCGTGTACTTCTCGTCGCAATTGAAGCAAAGCCCCAGCTTGCGGCGGTCGTCCTGCTCCTGGAACGTCAGGCGCTTCATCGGCCGGCCTTCAGCCGCGGCCAGGGCTGGAAGTGGCGGCGCCGGCAGGGCCAAACGCGGTGCTGGTGCAGGCAGCAAGCCGCGGGGCGCAGCTCTAGCAGGCGCCTGAGTGTGCTGCTCGTGGAGCTCCAGTAGGCGCGCCAGGCTCATCGCCGCCGCCAGCGTCTGCGGATTGTGGACGCGGACGTCGAAGCTGAGCGGAGGACCGAGCCCGCCGGTGAAGAGCTGGACCCGCTGCGTCTCCTCGAGGGGCCCAGCCCGAGGTAGCAGGGCCTAGAAACGGTCCTGATAGTCGACGACGGTGCCGATGCGGCGACACTCCGCCAGCTCGGCCAGGGGCGCCGCGCGTAGTGGGGGCCCGTAGCACAGGTGTAGCAGCTCCATGAAACGGCGCCAAGACGGCGTGCCTTCATCCCGCTGGAGCTGGACGTACCATAGCTGCGCGTCGTCCTCCAAGTTGTAGGAGGCCATCCAAACCTTCTCCTCCTCCATGATCCGCTGCTGATGAAAATATGATTCACATCTATTAATAAAAATCAGCGGGTCGGACTTGCCATCGTAGCGGGGGAAATCCATCTTCTGGAATTTTGGCGGACGATCGTTGTGGTGCTCGCCCGACGCCGACTTGGTGCCGGATGACGACGTGCGGTCGGAGGCGAGGGCGGCAAGTGCCTTGGCGTTGGCCTCAATGGAGGTATGCATCGACTTCACGGCGCTGGTGAGCGCCTCCACGGACGCCTTGAGGTCGGCGGCGTCGCCCATGCCGGCTGAACAGGACGCAGCTGAGGAGCCGGAGGCAGGGGACGCGGCGAGAGGGTCCCGCGGCGGCGGCGCGGAAACAACGGGTGGCGGCGAGACGGAGTGGCGCGACGAGGATCTTCTGGAACGTGATACCAGGTTGTCAAGGGCGTTAAACCCCTGGGTAGCCGGCCCTCGGCTACGGAGTTCGTAGCCTTGGTCCGTTGTCTTCTCCGGCGAGGTTACCCTAGCCGCAGGCTTAAGTCAGTAGAGAGAGATAGCAGATTGGATTGATAATTCTTGCTTGCTTCCCAATAGCCTAATACAGACTATATATATATGGCCTAAGGCCCAACCTGACGTGAGCCACAGCTCCTATAATTTAGGGAAATAAAACATAAAAGGAAACTAATTAAAAGCTATCTCCTATTTCCATGCTTAGCCACTAGGCGTGGCCCTAGCCTGGGCGTCCAGCACGCCCGCACGCCCATCCAGCGCACGCTCGGCGCGTTCGGCGTCGCGGCGTGCATCCCTGGCCCGTCGGCTCCGGCGGTACGTGCGGCCGACCATGACATAGAAGTAGAAACATCAGCCGGTGTATCATGTATCCAGTTTTACTTCAAATCTGTAAGAGACTCCCTTGTAGTAACATCATCGCATTGCTCAAAATTTCAAGATAAATTTAAAATTTAAAGAGAAATTATAAATTTATAAGCTAAATATATATAAAGATATAGTTAAGCATTAAGCATGAGAATTACTTTGACAGGAAATTAACTAAATTCCTAGGAAGCAATGAACATCTAAATATGCATTGTTAATCATCACAGAAAGAATAGATTAGGTTCTCAGATTTCGGAAATATTCAAACAGAATCACAGAATGGCATATTGGATTATGGCTGAAAGCAGATGAGAGAGTTCAGGTTTGAATAATATTCCAAAGAACGTTGTTAAGCAAAGAACAATAAAAATCATTAGGACTACCAAATGCCGACAAAAGGACTAGTACCACCACAGCATTAGTGACAGTTGCTTAGTGCAGATAATTAAAATAAATAGTAAGAGCAGTAATAAAATACATTATTGTGGTACTCTTCCATGTTGCAAAGAATAGCTACGCACTACTTCCACTGAGCACAAGTACAGGTCCATTTAGGTTTGTCCTAGGTCAAATTCTTTTTAGCTCCAGACATCAATATCTAAAAAATTCACATAGATTTGCAGCAGAAGATCTCCATTGGTAGATTCATCAGGATAATTATTTTCAAAATACAAATCCTTTTAATTTATACTATCTATTTTTTCTTGATATTGCTAGTCAACAGAATCAAAGCAGGGTGGATGAAGTGGCGACAAGCATCTGGTGTCCTATGTGACAAAAGGGTACCACAGAAGCTAAAAGGTAAGTTTTATAGGACGGCGATTAGACCTGCTATGTTGTATGGTGCAGAATGTTGGCCTACGAAAAGACGACATGTTCAACAGATAAGTGTCGCGGAAATGCGTATGTTGCGTTGGATTTGCGGTCATACAAGACGGGACCGAGTTCGGAACGATGATATACGTGATAGATTAGGAGTAGCACCAATTGAAGAAAAGCTTGTCCAACACCAGTTGAGATGGTTTGGACATGTCCAACGGAGACCTCCAGAGGCACCGGTGCGTAGTGGAATCCTAAGCCAGGATAGTAACGTGAAGAGGCAGAGGAAGACCGAAGTTGACTTGGGTAGAGGCAATAAAAGGAGACTTGAAAGGATGGAATATACCCAAAGACTTAGCCTTAGATAGGAGTGCTTGGAAAACAGCTATTCACGTGCCTGAACCTTGATTGCTTCTGCTTGGTTTCAACTCTAGCCTACCCCAACTTGTTTGGGACTTAAAGGCTTTGTTGTTGTTGTATTGCTAGTCAACAGAAGTATTGGACACTGTGTCAATGTCCTAATGGGTTTGTATTAGTAAGGATTGTACATCAAACAACAACAAAGCCTTTAGATAAACAACAAAGGATTGTACATCAATATAGGGAAAATATTTCCTCAACAACTGGAATCATTGGAGCGAAATTAGATAAAGCAGAAAAACTGTGGCCATATTTCAATCAAAGGGCAAAATTTCACAAGCACCTCAAAGTAATTAAAAGAAAGCTACACTTGAACTTTAAACTAAACTTGCAGTTTCCTAAAATTAAAAAGAATTACAATCTTTAGCACTGGAACATTATTCACCACAGAAACTCTTTCAGTGAAACAATTTTCATTGTTACTGTTTGGATGGGGCATCAGCAGATCTAACCCTCCCTGATTAAGACCCACATCTAGATAAACAAGGGCGATATAGCATAACCCTAGCAATTTGGTGATAACATCACATTCCCTCATAAACAATATGACATGATCTGGTTCCTAGCACCATGTCATTAAGTGGCCATTGTAAGCATGGTCTAATTGTCCAGTGTGCTTGAGTGCTTGACGACTAAGTAACCTTCAAGCACTAAATGAGTGTAGCTCTAAAACTGTAGGCAATAAAAAGTGTTGTTTGTCAAAGCAAGCTCTTGAAATTGTCAATTTTTCAATAATTTCGGAAGAGTAAGTGTGGCTTTGTGAATTTACTAAATTTGCATCATATCATACTACTTGAAAGTAATGCTACTTCAAATACTTAATAGTTTGAACAGATGACAACAAAAACTTCAGTATTTTGATGGACGCGTTACATGAGACCACGACCATTAGAATCTAGAGCAACATGTCCAATTGCCACATAAACCAATTTACAAAATAATATGTAACACTAGCTAACAGATGAATTTTTACTAATTTAACGAAAAGGAAGTGGAGACAAGATTACCTGTGCATAAAGCTCTGAAGTTCTCAGTCGTAAGGGGTGCAACATCAGCGAACAACTGCAAGGAAAGGTAACTCATGCTATTAAACAGATCAAGCAAACTAAGACACAGCTACAGCTCCTGATCTTTAACATTGCACAGTCTTAGTCACGCTTGCACTATCATCTGAATACGAATTTGAGAAACAGTAATATCAAACATACCTCAAAGATCATTCTTTCATCTGGCTCATCACCTACAGATACATCCAGAAAGACAATGGGGTTCCTCTTTCTCCCCATATTCTTGAATAGACGCAATCCCTGAGCCAACAGGGTAGCTTCACAATGAATAAATGAAAGGTATCAACAAAGTAGGCAATTGGTAAAATAAGTGGTAAAAGTATGGCATTGCTGCCCTGGACAAAATTTAATATTACACGTATTTAAACCCCATATAGTTTATAAACATCCTTTTCAAAAGAAAAAATGGCTATATGACTTCAAATTTGCATGCGCTTACATAATTAAAATAGCAGCAGAAATATACTTTTCCTCTGCTCATACGTGACCCGAAATATACTACAGTCCTAATTGGTTTACTATCCCATCCGTGACCCAAACTCACGACCTCTGCTCATACGGGTTAGAATAGCGAGCATCCAGCCACACTACATAGTCCGATTCCAAAATGTATTATAGCAAATGACATAAGATGTAAATTCTGTTGCAACGCACGGGCATGTTTGCTAGTTAATAACAATATATCATTATCCATGTTCAAGCTTTGTACATCTGTTCCACTGCCAGTGATGGAACTAGGATTATATGATTATGGGGCCCAACTAAGTTGATCCATGAACCAAATATTAAAACATGCGCTAAAGTTCTTTTTGGTCTCAAAGGCTTCAGTGAAAAAAAAAGGATTATGGGGGCATCCATTCAGCATGCCCCCTGGCAGCCCCCTACTGACTCCGACACCACTTAAGTCTACATCACACGGCGCCAGACAACACTAGCTTGAGTAATCAGCAATCATGCAGGGCAACATCCAAGTGCAACACCAGTAATCTAGGCAAACAATCCTGGCCCCAGATCAGGATCCGTGCACCACACCGCAAACCCTGAAAACCCCCAAAACCCTACCGCAAACACAACCCCAAACCCTAGAACCTCCTCCTCCCCATCCGAACCTCAGAGCACAAACGCGCATGAAACGCTCTGGCCACGCGGATCGAAACGCGCAAGCCATACCCGCGGCGCGCGATCCAGCGACGACGAGGTAGAGGGGAGCAGCGCGGGTAGAGAGAGAGAACGAACCGCAAGGGGAGAGTCGGGTGGCTCGACGGCGCCGATCGCGTCGGAGCGGTGCAAGGGTCTCGTGGTGCGGTGGCGAGGATATTTGCTCGCTCGGGATCGGAGCGCAGCCGCAGCGCCGCGGAAGGCACCACCACGCGGCCGCACAAGCGGAGTGAGGTGGGGGATAGGAGAGTGGAAGAGCGCAGCGGCGGCCAAGTATTACCCTACCCACTGTGCTGGGCCAAGTACAGTTTTTGAGCGTTTTATATGTGTGCCATTACGAAAGATGGTCGTGGCCTGCAGGTCACTAAAAAGTTTGAGCACACTATAACGCTAAATTTTCTTGTCTTTCATATCATTCCGTCCACTTTTATCTCTAACGGTGTCAAACAGACAGATGAAAATGACCATATTGCCCTATGGTGGGGTCCGTTTGTCAGCCACCCAAACATTCCTCTTTTTTCTTCTCTTCCATGTAGCAGCGCCGCCCCGACCGAATCGATGGCGTCCAAGAGCCCGACGCAGTGCTGGGGGCATCCCCGGCCAACGCGACCAACGCCCCGCCCACCGCTACAGCGTGCGGGCAAGCTTAGCTCCGCCCCAGCCACCGTGGGCGAGCTCTACCCCCGGTCGCCTCTAGCGAGCTCCGCCCCGACGCACGGCCATGAAGCTGCTGCCGTCACGCGACCGCTCCTGCAGCTTGACGAGGCCCTTGAGTGCCGTTCTAGAAGGTGGGCGAGCTCGACGCAGGGGAGGTTGTCGTTCCTAGGCGTACACCGCGGCCGCACACGACGTCGTCGTCTGGGCCTGAGCGTCATCCGCAGCCTGTGCCTTATCCATGGTGGCGGCGAGCTCCCCTTGCGCGGCAAACGTGGCGCCCGCCACCCGTGTCCGCGGCGTCGCAACCTGCGCAAGTGGACGCCCTGCTGTGCTCTAGAAACCATCGCGAGCACCGGTCGAGCCCGTGTCTGCCCTGTCTCGCGATGCCCGGCTATAAAAGCTAGAATGCGTCCACCATGGCCACCCTCTGCATCTTTCAAAATTCGCCATGAGCGAGCCTTCTCGTTTCGATTCCCTGTAGCAATGAATGATTAAGGTTGAAAGCTAGCTCCGGGAAGCAATCCCATCGAGAATGATCAAGGGTAGGGGTTGTATTGGCTGATATCGTCGTCGTTGTCCGCCATGGCCGCAAAGCCAAGAATGTGTGCGGTCGGATTTTTCCATCCCTCTCTTGGTCATCGTCTTAGTATCCTGACGCTGGCGAGCAAACCTCGGTCGTCAGCACAGCCAACTTCAGGCCACGGCCGCCCTGCCACTGCGCCCTGGTGCTGCCGAGGACGACCTCGCGGAGCGCGTACGAACGGCGAAGCGGGACGCGCCGAAGAAGCCCCGTCTCGATGTAGTTGGGCTCCAGGCAGTGGTGGCACCCGACCACCGTGCCGTGGTTGTAGAAGAGCATCGAGTGCAGGAGGCGGCTCCACCGGTGGAGGTGGCGCATGG
>NW_027096298.1:24165-60000 GCF_019320115.1 Miscanthus floridulus
AGTATATATGTTTTGTTGTTTTCTCATTGTTTGTGCTAGGTTATTAAACTTAAATTCGAAAAAAAGATTAAAGTATAGAGTAGGTGGTTCCTTTGAAACAAAATAGAAGAAAAAGTTTTTGATGGTTATGAGTGTTTCGTTGTTTTCTCAGTGTTTGTGCTAGGTTATTAAACTGAAATTCGAAAAAAAGATTAGAGTATAGAGTAGGTGGTTCCTTTGAAACAAAAAATTAAGAAAAAGTCTTTTATGGTTATGAGAAAAATAGAGGAAACAAGTTTCAGCTATAATTGTTTGAGACAAAAGAACAGAAGAAAAAAAAGGGAGTGCAAAAAAAAAGGAACTACAAAGAATAAAGAAAAGAAGACTAAGATGGTATGAAATCGGAATATAGGAGCAGACGGAAATAAACAGATCTGGAGAGATAGCAGAGAGAAGAATCTGAACAAAGAGAGACGGAGAGGAGGTGTGGTCTTGAACCAGGAGAGTCCAATAGGTGTTACGCTTCGAAAGAGTCTGAAAAGTAGTATAGGCGGAAGAATACATGGACAACAATTGTAGCAGCGATACATATCAGACTTTATTTGTTCATAAATAGCTAGGGGGATCTAAGCCACAGCTAGCTAAAAAAATGAGTCTTAAAAAAGAAGCAGTACGATAGTAATGATATCATTAAGCGTAGTAGTTAGAAATAGGAAAAACACTAGAAAACGAAGCGTGCTTTGATGCGTCCTCCTTTTAGTGTCGTTCCAGTATAACCCGCAGTTGTTGCCAATGTGGTTAGAAAAAGGGAACATCTCGTATATGCATTCAAATTGTTTAGACAATTCACAGTATAAGAAGGTAAGAGATAAGTAGGAATTGGTTAAACCATCCTTCAATTTATGTATAGCTAGATTGTGTACAGGCTTGTGTACACTGTCAGCTATCAAGCTTGTGTACAAGCTTGGGTACGCTGTCAGGTATCACATGTGAGCGCTCCACGTAAACTTTCTTTCAAGAAATATAGTGACCTCATTTTCACTTCTCAAAAAATGCTTTCTAGAGCATACAGTTTAGTGTCGTTCGAGATGTAACAGAGCCAATGTACAGGCTATGAAACTGAAATAGAAAAAAAGATAGAAGTATAGATTACGTAGTTCCTTTGAGACAGAAAAAGAAGAACAAGTTTTTTATGGTTATGAGAGAAATAGAAGAAACAAGTTACAACTATAGTTGTCTCAGACCAAAAAAAAACCAAAAAAGGGAGTTCAAAACAAAAAGAGCTAAAAAAAAGAAAAGAAAAGAGAACTAAGATGGTATGAAATCGGACTATAGGAGCAGACTGAAATAAACAGATTCGGAGAGAAAACAGAGAGACGAATCTGAAAAATGAGAGAGGGAGAGGAGGTGACGTCTTGAACCAGGAGACTCCAATAGGTATTACGCTTAGAGAGAGTCTGAAAAGTAGTATAGGCGGGAGAATACATGGACAAGAATTATAGCAGCGATACATATCATAGTCTATTTGTTGATAAATAGCTAGGGGACTCTAATCCACAGCTACCTACAAAAAGAGACATAAGCGAGTCTTACAAAAGAAGCAATAGGATAGTAATGCTATCATTAGGCGTGGTAGTTAGAAATAGGAAAAAGACTAGAAAACGAGGCGTGCTTTGATGCCTCGTCCTTTTAGTGTCGTTCCAGTATAACCCGCGGTTATTGCCAATGTGGTTAGAAAAAGGGAATATCTCGCAGATGCATTCAGATTGTTTAGACAATTGACATTATAAGAAGGTAATAAATAAATAGGGATTGGTGAAACCATGCTTGAATTTATCTATAGCTACATTGTGTGCAAGCTTGTGTACACTGTCAACTATCAAGCTTGTGTACAAGCTTGGGTACGCTGTCAGCTATCACATGTGAGCGCTCCACGTAGGCTTTCGTTCAAAAAATATAGTGAGCTCATTTTTCACTTCTCAAAAACTGGTTTCTAGACCATACAATTTGATGTCATTCAAGATGTAACAGACCCAATGTACATTTACCACGTGATACAAATCAATCCTTAATTGATATTAATTTGTCAAGAAACAGCCACCTGCAAGGCCTCCAAATTCTAAGCGACAGCTTTAATCTAAAACATCAGGATGTTCTACCAGTTACACTCGATGCCATCTACCCTAATGCGGCTTGTGTATATCTATTCTGCTAGATTTGCTTATAGATAGATCAGTTGATTTGCCTGATTCTGATGCCTTCGGCTCTAAACTTTTTGACGCAGGTTCGCATCATTGTTCGCTCAGGGACAACGCCGCTGTTTGCTCCTACCTCGCCTGCTTCGCTGAACTCGACTGATTGCATGCGTACGTTCTCGACTCCGTGCCACTTTATGCCTTCTACCCTAATGCGGCTTCTGTATATCTGTTCTGCTAGGTTTGCTTATAGATAGATCGGTTTATTTACGTGGTTCTCATGCCTTCGTCGCAAAACTCTTTGACGCAGGTTTGCATCATTGTTGTTCAGAGCTGTCATTGGTCGAACATTGCTGCCATTGTTGTTCCTGGTGCTCAATTGGATATCGACCTACCTGAGATACTCTGTGCTTGGACTATCTTCGCGTCCAGGTATTATATGCGTTGTTCAGTATATATGTTTCTTTGTTTTCTCATTGTTTGTGCTATGTTATGAAACTGATATTCCCTTGCTCTTCTGGCCCCTTTGCAAAATCGTTCAAAGGACGCGTACGGTTGTTGGAACAGTCCGAAGATCCATTGTTGTTTTTAGTTTGAAAAAAAAAATTTGCAAAGTGATTTTTAAATTAACTTCTGTTTTTAAAAGGCCCTACATATTTGTACCTGGCAGACAGAGGCGACAACCCAAAAAGTGTCCTCACATTTGGAGTGCTACTTTCGCTCCGTGTGTTAGATATGTTTTTTATCAAATTGTCCTACGTAGCTATGTTGCAAGAGGTTGCTCACCGGTGCTGCCTACCTTATGTATCCTATATACATGAAATGGTACAGGATGGGAAAGATATGTACGGTATAGAGGTTGATTTGG
Source organism: Miscanthus floridulus (assembly GCF_019320115.1). NCBI lineage: Eukaryota > Viridiplantae > Streptophyta > Magnoliopsida > Poales > Poaceae > Miscanthus > Miscanthus floridulus. The sequence goes on from NW_027096298.1 coordinate 27,208, forward strand.
CCCCCGGTATGGTCCAGGGACCCTCAACAACACTCTTTTTCTGGGCTGAGCCTGCTGTGGATCCTGCCGTGGCCTACGAAGTTGCGGCATTGCAGGCTCTTATAGTTCTACAGGGGATTTATGGATTTGTTCTTCTTGATTATAGTGTCCATGCCCTTCAATTATATAGGGATCTAGCTCGCCATCTATTCTGCATTGCAAATAGAGGAGCTCAGCTTGCTAGATTGATCGTGGCAGCGCCCAGTCACGATGTTAGACCATTGTCGGCTGTTGCGGCGTTCGCGCAGCAGTTGTTAGATGAACTCAGCGTGCTGTCGCCAGATTGAATGTCAGCATGTTTGTAGACTTTCAATTTCTTCTCAGCCTTGATGTATTCTTTCCTGCTTTCATTGTACGCATCGCACCATTAAGTATAAGAAGTCTAAATAAAGTCACTTCAGTTACACCTCATTCAGCGTCGATCTGTTTATACATCCATATTGTACCTCTCATCTCCATGTAATTAGTTTGGTTTCATTCCGCACTGTATGCTCCGCTCCCAGTTTGACTCTTTATAAACTCGTTTGGAATCTTATCGTTCTTCTACCACTCTGACTGTGTCAACAAAAACTTACTATACATCTGTATTTGTGCCTGTACCTGAACTTGCCTGTTTCATATACTAATGTTTTGCCTTCTCCATTACTCATGTCAAACATATTCGCTACATTACGCTCTTATAAAACCATGAATAGCAGCAACAAAATGCACGTAAATGAATGGCCTGTTTGTGTACTCTTTCCCTGGATTCTCCAGTTCATGTTAACAAAATCATGCGTATCATACTGGGTATATTAGACTGTTATAGAATCAAGTACAGCGCACACAAAAGCTGCATCAAGTCATGAATTATACCAATTCCCTGGTACTATCAGATTGTTTGCGCGCTGTTATTCTGGGTTAACCAATGTATGCTACAGCCCCATAATCACCGCATACTCTTTTTTCCAAATGCTTCTTCCAAAAAAAAGGGTTCATTGTTTTAGATTCATGGTAAGACGCACAGCCTTCATCGTCTATGGAATATCAAACTGGTATGCCTGCTCAGCAAACACGTATGTAGACTGTGCTCTATTTTTATTACATATCTACGATTTTAGTGACCGCTGCTATATTCAGTGGGCTCACTATTTCACTGTACTATGCTAGCTAACAGTGGCTACCTATATTACTCAGTGGATGCTTCGGTGGATATACGCACCTCTGCTGCTGCCACAGCGAGGTTCCGCCGATCAACACCACGTATGTACCCTACTGTGTATAACCTCATGTGAGGCAAGAATGTTGTATAAAGCTTCATCTTACCTATTCTGTCCTTCGACCAGGAAATAACTCGTCATATCCTATTCAAAGTACTGATCCAGCACAGTGTAGGCAGAAGAGGAGAAAGCTCCTAAAGCAGCATCGTCGTATTTGGGGAGGTACTGCACCAGGCCCTACAGCAAATTGTAGTTTCGTGACTTAGCCCTACAATATGGTTCACTCCTATACCCTGTTTACAGGTGCAGCCTCAGCATATAGTGCTACCTTACAGTGTGCTCAGTTCGATGATGATTTCGTAGAGGCTCTTAAAGGTAATGGCCGTACCTTTGTATGCTACGTCTATCTTTTCCATCATCACCAGCCCTACCTAAGGATGCTGACCTCATCTATGTTTAATTCTCTCTTACATATGCATAAACCAGTTTCTTATCCTGGAAGATCATACCATGGACCACCGGCCCAACAGTGTTCTAACTGCAAAGCCGTTTTCTGGAACGCTGAAAGTGTTGGTAAAGAGGCCCGCACCTCTTCTGGATCACCTATTTACAACAAGTGCTGTAAAGGAGGACGAATTGTTATTCCTCCGTTCCTTCCTAGGCCTGAACCCTTAGCATCTTTGGCAAGATTTGATGGAGGATCGGTCTCTAACAAGTTTATGAAGAATATAAGACGCTACAATTGTCTTTTTGCATTCTCCTCTATGGGAGCCAAGATAGATCGAACCATGAATGATGGCAGGGGGCCTCCGGTGTTTAAAATCTGTGGACAGATTCATCACCGCATCGGTTCTTTGATACCTCCACATGGTCGCCCTCCGAAATTTATTCAGCTATATGTGTATGATACATCCGCCGAGGTTGAGAACAGAATTGCCTCATTAGAAAGCGAAGACACAATAGCATCAGATCTAGATCCTACTATTGTACAATCTTTAGTTAATATGTTGGATGAACATAATTTGTTTGCAAAGCAGTTTAGAATGGCCAGGGACAGATTTGCAGGCAATGACACTGAAGATTTTGTCATTCGCATTGTTGGTCCAAAAAACGGAGATCCGCCTCAGTACAGTTTACCAGCTACAGATCAATTGGCCATGCTTGTGGTTGGTGATTTTAGCTGTGAAGAATTTCAGCGGGACATTATTGTGCAGAAACAGACAGGAGATCTAGATCAAATCTCTGCTTTGCATCCTGCTTTCATGGCGCTTCAGTATCCTCTATTGTTTCCATATGCTGAACGTGGTTGGCAGACCGGTGTTTTATACACTGGTGCCACTCAATCAGCAAAGAATGCTCATGTAAAGCTAACCATGCAAGATTACTACTGCTATATGTTCCACTATCGAAGAAATGAGCCCAATCCTTATTTATGTTATGGACCATTATCAACTCAGGCCAAGGTTGATGCCCGGGCCTGCGTCGATGAAAACAGGCTCAAATATATAATGGATCACCAGGCTGATATCAGAATGGAAAGTATTCAAGGAATCTGTGATGCTATTAGCAGAGGTTCCGAACAAGGAAGTGAGGTTGGTAAAATGACCGTATTACCGGTATCATATACAGGCGGTAGACGTTATATGATACAAAATTATCATGATGGTATAGCTATCTGCCGAGAATACGGTCCCCCTGATTTCTTCATTACATTTACATGTAATCCTAAATGGTTAGAGATTTATGAGGCTATCTTTGAGCCTGGACAGACACCAACTGATAGGAATGATATAATTGTCCGAGTGTTCAACATCAAGTTAGAAGAACTTCTGCATGATATTAGATGTGGTAAACCCTTTGGACCTTCCAGCGCAGGTATAATCGTCTACGGACAGAAAAACCATTCTTTCTATCTACATCCATTTGTCAACTAGCTCTTCCAGATCCTAAATATGCCCTATTCAAATGCAGTGCTCCACACTGTAGAGTTCCAGAAACGCGGACTTCCACATGCGCACATAATCCTTTGGACTTCAAGAGATACATCTGATCCGACTTCTGCGATGATAGACAAATATGTATCTGCAGAAGTGCCTGATCCAAAAAATGATCCACTAGGCTATGCTCTTGTTGCAGAGCACATGACACATGGACCCTGCGGTCAAACCAATCCTAGATGTCCATGCATGAAGAACAATAAGTGTTCCAAGCATTTTCCCAAACCATACCAGCCTGCAACTACAGTTAGTTCTATTGGCTTTGCTGTGTACAAGAGACCTGAGAACAATCTCTTTGTTTGCAAAGGACGCCTCCAAATGGATAACAGATGGGTTGTTCCATATAACATGTTCCTCCTTAAAAAATATCAGGCACACATCAATGTTGAGTGGTGCAATAAAACTACATTCATCAAGTACCTCTTCAAGTATGTAACCAAAGGAGCTGATTGTAGCAAGGCCTATCTACAACGAGTCAAGAGAGCCCAGCAGGCGCCGTATGATGATGAAACGAAGACTATAAATGAGATAAAAGAATATCTTGACTGTAGATATATCTGTGAGCAGGATGCATGTTGGAGAATGTTTGGATATGATATTCATAGACACTATCCAGCAGTAGAAAGAATGCCTGTACATCTTCCAAACGAGAATTTCATAACTTTTAGTGCTAGAGCAAAGATGGATAGATTAGTGTCTACCGAGTTTTTAAAAAGAACAATGTTAACTCAGTGGTTTGTCTGCAACGAGCTTTTTCCTGAAGCTAGAGCATTGACCTATCCTGAGTTTCCTTCCAAATGGATATGGGATCAAAGAGATAGAAGGTGGACAAAGCGGAAACAACAGCATGGTAAGATAGGCCGTCTTCACTATGTACACCCATCAGCTGGAGATCGCTACTATCTTCGCATGTTGCTGCTAACAGTTAAGGGTGCAACAAGCTATGACCATCTCAGATTCCACAACCGAACATATCATCGTACATTCAAAGAGGCGTGCATGTCGCGCGGCCTTCTTGGTGATGATCAGGAATGGTACAACGCTTTCGATGAAGCAGCAGCTTGGGCTACTTCACCACAGCTTCGTAGCTTATTTGTCACAATGATACTTTTCTGTGAAGTTGGTGATGAAAACACTTTCTTCGAAAAAATTTGGCACCATCTAGCCGACGATATCATCTACCAGTACAGAGATATGATTGGTGATCCTAATTATGTGTTAGCTGATTCAGTAGCTAGGGATTACCTTCTGGATGAGCTTTCCACTCTTTTTTCTCAGAGTGGCAGGAACATAGCTGAGTTCAGCTTACCTCCAAAGACACATGCTGACTATCCTGCTCAAAACAATCGCCTTGTCGAAGAAGAGCTATCGTATCCTGCTGATCCATTGATTGACATGAACAGTCCAGCTACTTTCCTTAATGAAGATCAAAGAAATGCCTTCTATAAAATAGTCCGCAGAGTGCAACAGAATGAGCCCGGTTTTTTTTTGTATCAGGATATGGGGGAACTGGTAAAACATATTTATGGAATCGAATAGTAAACTATCTCAGAGGACAAAAAAAAATTGTTCTTACTGTGGCATCGTCCGGAGTAGCGGCGCTGCTCTTGCCAGGGGGACGGACTGCTCATTCAAGATTCAGAATACCTTGTGAAGTAGAGGATGATATGATCTGTGATGTTAGCAGGGGCACCATGCTTTCAGAGCTTATTGAACTTACAAGCCTTATTATTTGGGACGAAGCCCTTATGGCTAATAGAAAATGTTTTGAAGCATTAGACCGCACACTACGTGACATAGAAAGAGTAAAAAAACCTGAAGCTGCAAATATTCCGTTTGGTGGTAAGGTGGTCGTGCTGGGAGGGGACCTCAGGCAGATCTTACCTGTAGTTGAAGGAGGTACAAAACAAGACGTCATCAGTGCTGCTATAATCACCTCACGCTTGTGGGCTCATGTAGAGGTGCTCAGCTTAAATCAGAACATGCGATTGGTGTGTTCGCCAAATGATGCTCGCCAACAGCAGGAGGTCGCCCTGTTCAGCAGATGGATATTAGATATTGGCGAAGGTAAAACACCCTCCTTTTCAAAAGATGGAGAAGATGAAACAAGCTGGATTACAATACCTGAAGAATTGCTCATAGTGCCTGGTGAGGATAAACTTGCAGCCATTGTACAGTCAGTATATCCTAACTTTGAAACCAGGTACAGAGACCCTCTGTACCTTTCTCAAAGGGCCATACTAGCTCCAACAAATGAACTCGCATATACAATAAATCAGTACATGGTTCCCTTAGTTCACGGCAGAGAAAAAGAATACCTCAGTTCGGATACTATCGCCAAAGCCACTGCTCAACATGAAGCATATGATCTTCTATATCCTATTGAGTTCCTTAACTCAATTAATGGTAATAACTTCCCACAGCATCGAATTGTACTCAAACAAGGAGTTCCTATAATGCTGTTGCGTAATCTCAATCAAAGAGCAGGCCTTTGCAATGGTACAAGGCTGACTGTAACCTCTATAGGAGAATGGACAATTGAGGCCAAAATTATGAATGGCCGCCATGCAAATCAAACATTTGCAATTCCACGAATTACTCTGTCTCTCAAAAGTAACAAGTGGCCATTTGTTCTATAGCGACGCCAATATCCTATAAGAGTTTGCTATGCCATGACAATCAATAAAAGTCAGGGACAAACATTATCAACTGTTGGCATCTACCTCAAAAAACCAGTCTTCACACATGGTCAGCTCTATGTAGCTGTTTCGCGAGTAACGACAAAACAAGGTCTCAGAATCTACATAGAAGATAATGATGGCAATCCTTCCAGTGAGACAAGAAACATTGTATACAAGGAAGTTCTTCAGCATCTGCCTTAGCTACTAAATGCACAATCATTCTATACTTACTTCGTACCTAAAATGGCCTTCATGCCTACGTCTCATCAGTATCCCCACATTTGGTCCTACTAATATTTACCGGTATAGTCTTATGTAGTACACAAATGAGGCTATAGGTACATGTATGTATTTGCTTTGGAAAACCATGCCTATGTGCTTTGGCTTAATCAGCACTGACCATATGCATCGGTGTGTAGTAGCACCATGCAGTTGTACCTTTCTATGTAAACACCAGCGAAAAAAAGCTAACTTTTGGTGCTCATGATTTGCATCCCTGGCTCTACATCTTGCACCACTGTGCCTCAGTGCATCTGGTTTCTCCTCACAATATATGTACGCATAAATAGCTTTATAAATTGCTGCTCTTTGTGTGTCAGATCCATCATGCAGGAACCAGTCTTTCTAGACAAGCTAGAAAAAGGACGCCATTCACATGCCATTGTTGTTCGAGTCGTGAGGAAGTGGATTCACTACGAAAACAATGGACAGGGTCCACCTCAATACATTGGGATGGTTGTGGCGGACGCAAAGGTACTGATACTGATTCTTTACAAAATAAAGCAATACTATCTTTGTGTTAAACATAGCAATCACATTTTTACAATCATCAGAAACAGTAGCTCCTACACATTGACATGCAATCTAATCAGCTTAGTACCTACAATGACAGGGAAATGCCATATATGCTGAAATTTCAGATGACCTCATCGATGGCAAAGCATATCTTTTCAATGTTGGCAAAGTTTATGTTGTTAAGAAATTCGTCGTCCAGAATGCCAAAAAAAGCTACAGACCAGTTGACAAGAACCTCATGATAGATATTACAGACTACACAACAGTTGAGCTTGTTCAGAATCCTCCACACTCAATTCCAGAGTACGTTTACAGAATCACTCCATTACGAGCCATTAGACCAGCGCGGGTCGTATTCAACCTGACAGGTGACCTATTTGATCAATTATCGTTTCTACATAGATTTATCTTAGACATACTATATAGATCTGCTAACTAATAAGGTTGCATCAATCTTTTTACCAGATGTCCTTGGATATCTCATTAGGTATGAAGCAGCTCACACATTTGTTCCTAAGAACATGGAAAAGGCTAAAACACTAAGAGAAATCTACATTAAAGATTTAAGGTATATATCGCCTACCGTACAATAACTTAAATAACATTGCTTCTATCCTATTGCCTGATAGTCGACTTTGATGCAGCGAAAATACTATGAAGATTACCCTATGGGGTGAACATGCCACAAATTTTAGTATCGACAGCATATACGATGCTGCAGCTGGTAATCTTATTGTTTGCCTTGTCGTTGGTTGTATACCGCGTGAAGATTTCAAAAACAATGGTACAGCCTTCTTTTCAAGATTGGTCTCAACATTTCTGAATATATTTACATATACATTGAAGACTAGCATAGCTTTAAAATACATGAACTACAAACCATTTTATTCCTTGCTGCTGCAGATCAAACATGCCTAACTGGAAGCTCAGCTTGCACTTACTATTTCAACCCTACCATTCCAGATGCCTGTGCTTATCACTCCAGGTATAACCAAATGGACATCAGGCCAAATAGAAAAAAAAACTCAAAATGCCTGAGCGCTTGTACTAATATGCTTTCTATCATCAGGTTCAAAGATACACCAGTCTACATCGAACAACCTGCACCAGAAGAAGAGGCAGTTCCACTTTCGGTCCAAGACATTCAGCTACCAGAAAGAACTATAGCTGACCTGAACCATATTGATCCCTTTGATGACATGGTAAGTAAACAACAGAAGCCTATAAACTCGTCCTCCTAAAAAGCACCCTGTTACAGATATTCTAGCCAAATTTGGTGGCTCTTTCAGCAATGCCATATGAGCTTTTTTGTTCAAGTCTGTAAAAAAAACAGAAACTATTAGAGTATAAAAACTCCTGAATTACTTGCTGCCGTGCAGGAAAGAGGGCCGTACAAAGTTGCAGTAACAATTGTGTCTATCACAAACACTACTAACTGGTGGTACATGTCTTTCAAGCCATGCAAAAAAAGAGCTGATCAGCAGCTAGATGGTACCTACAGATGCCCAAAGTGTGGAGGCACAACAACAGTTCCTAGGTAGCTTTTCAGTATTTTTTTCCCATTTCCAGTCCGTAAATTAACTGAATATTTTCCAACCTATCTACACCTTTCGTTATTTATAACTTCTACAGGTACCTATTATCATTTATTGCAAAAGATAACACAGATGAAGCACGCTTCTTTGCATATGATGATGAAGCAACCAAAATAATTCAAAAAGAGTGCCAGGCATTAGTGAACCCATTGCATATAAAAGAAGGATTGCCTTAGGCAATGAACAACATACTTAACAAGACATATGTGTTATCAGTTGATCTTACTGACGAATCGTGCAAAAGTATGAAAAAAAGGCAATACCAGGTCAAAGCAGTTTTAGACAGGCCACCGAAACGCCCTCCGCTGCAGGTCATGGCAACATCTCAGTATCACCCGCCTCACACAACAAGCCCAACACCAATCGTTGAGAGTCCAGAACATTCAGCAGATCTGCTTCTGATTGAGGCCGCTGAACAATCGGTAAGCAAATTTTACAGCTTCTTTAGCAAAACCATTCCAGCTGATCTACCTGTACTCCACTAACCAACTTTTTCGTCTTACAGACTCCAGCACATGATAGCGAGCTAGAACATGAAGCCTCCAAACATGATGTCGACAGGTACATAATAGTCCACCATTCTACACTTAAACTCCGCAGTAGATAGAGACATGTATACTGGTTACAAGCAATATACATAATCAGTAAACAATCCCAATTTATGTAAGGTCACCAACAACACGGACAGGTGCTCGCAAGAAGCTCTTCGGCGACACTGATTCGGCCGAAGCTACAGACACACAGCAAGATCAGCGTGCCAAACAACCACGTCCATCCTCCTCAGAATCAAAATCAAAGAAGTATGCTTTAAAGAAATTTAACCTACCATCTTTTTATGTCCGAACATCTGTACAGACAAACTCTAAACATAGATACCGAGTATAGTGCTAACTGGTTTTTTCCCAGGCAAAAAAAAAACCAGAAGACGATGCAGAGAGCCACTCGCTGGAGTAAGCCAACATCTACTTCTATGTGCTATTTGTCATGTCTGTGACAAAGAAGATGATTGTCGACATATAACAAGCTTTTGCGTCCCAAAAAAGACTGCTGTTCAAAGAAGTCAAACCTATATGTAAATTATCGAACTACAATGCATCGAACTCTGTGCTGCATGCATCAGCCTATGATGCATCAGCTTCTATGTACTATTTGCCCTTTCTGTAATCTAGACATAGCTATGGGAACCACGTACTATGGATGTATCAGCTCGAACTGTCGCTATGAAATCTTGATGTTCCAGTTGTATATGAAACTATATCATCCTTTTGTAAATCCTAGATAAGTTATGCTAAAATGTTATCAGACAACTGTCGCAGCTCTATTTTCTTACCAGTACCATGATCCACAGAGAATCAAAACCTCGCAAATTTCCTAAAAATATATCTATGTTACAAAATAAACCATAAAAACCAGCAGGTACCGACAATAAAAAACGGTTTCCACAACTACATTCAAAAGCAATTCCTACGGGCGCGCGAATGCGCGCGCCGCCATACTAGTGAAAAAAAGCCCGCTCTCCTTCCGCTTCCAGCAGCCACCAGCCTGGCGCGTGAAGGATACGCGACGCCACAAAACTCATCTTTCGGGCAATAAAACCCTGTAGCGCATCGGCATCGCCTCCCAGAGCAATCCCCAGAGTTTTCGATTCCCGCAGCCTGATCTCGATCTCGATCTGATGCTCCTCCCTCCTCGCCTGATGTCCGCAGGTGCTCCTCCCTCCTCGCCCAATCCCCTCTCCTCTCGAATCGTCGCCCCTTCGGATCCCGTTGCGATGCCGAGCCCTCCTCCGGCCCCACCCGCGGTGGCGGAGGATGAGGAGCGGCCATGGCCGCCGATTAAGATGAAGCGTTTTCCGTACGCCGTGTACTGCGTGTTCGGTGGCATGGGCCGCACCGGGGAGAACCTCCTCGCCGCTTGCGTCGGGATCCACTATCTGCTTATCATGGTCAATCTTCTCTCCTTCTACACAGACGGTGAGCAGGCCCGCTTCTGGACACTCGTCAGCCGCGTCGTGCAGTCCCTCTGCTACGCATCCACGACACTCATCACGTGCACGCTCATCACGTGCGTGTTCATCCGCTACTACATGCGCGTGTATGGGGAGTACCACGTGACGTTCGATCCGCCGCCGCAGCACCTGGCGCCCGCAGCGGCAGCGGAGCAGCTCCCACCTCCCCCTCCGGAGATGGACATGTGTTAGGTTTGGTCCGTGTGTGCGGTATGTGTTTTCTTGCTGGCCCCAGGTGCCTTCTCTAACCCATTCTTCAAGTATCTGTTTTAGTTGCTTAATTACAGGTGTTGCTGCTCTCCTTGTTCAAAAGGTACATTCCCTCCCAATCCCGGCCCTATCTTTGATTATTTTCAGCATCTTTAATGTCGTATTGCTTAATTATGCAGCTATAAAGTATCTGAAATCTGAAATACTAAGTTTTCAAACGGATTTTAGGTTCCATATATAATATAGTTTTCTGTTGCCCATATGATTTGGTGCAGATTTCTTTGCTTCTGCTAGACAATCTGTTTTCGATTTGTTTAGGCACCACTAGAAATTCGAAGATGCTTTAGGCGCTTCTGGTTTAGCCATTAAATGGTATGTTTTTCAATTCTATGCTCAATCTATCTTTTATAAAACAATGAATCCACAATGTATTCATACTTAAGTAGTTGCATTGTGGTATGTTTTTCCGCGTTTATTACTTTCTGTCTTTTGTGTTATTTGTGATAAACAGGCTTTGTGATGAAAGGAACAATGGGAAGGACCAGCGTGCTGAAAAGATTTTGCTTTCTCTTGCCCTTACCTGCCGAAGGAAAGATAGAAGATAAATGGTGGCAAACATCAGTGGAAGCACATCACTTGATGGCCCGATCTGAACGTGACCATCACAGAGAAGTGAAGTAAAAGAGCAACCTGTTGAGTGCCATGATAACAAAAATGCTAGCGCGCTAAATCAGGACAGAACTCAAGTAGAGCTGGAAAATACTGCAAACCAAGTGGGAGAAGAACCAAGTTCGAAGTTTTTAACTGGAATAGCTATTACTTTTGTGCAGTTCGAAGTTTCTCATTTGCAATAGCTACTTTTTATTTCATAGTTTGTTCAGTATCTTTAGGAAAGATTGAATAAGATATAGTTTTTTATGTCTCTAAAAGAATTTCCAGTTGCCATTGTCTGTCCTGGAGTAGTCTGCTAGAAATAAATTTGTTTGAGTTCTTAATAATTTATCACTTTGTCTCTTGTTACTTGGCTTTCTTTTGTTTTCTGTGTTGTTTCTGCTGGGTTTTTGTCACTCCTGGTGACCCAAGTGTGACCTCTGTAGTATATGCAAAGAAATATTACTAGTGTTGAAAAAGGTCTGATTTTTTTTTTTAAAAAAAAAATGGTGCAGAACAAAGATTTCTATAGTTTATTAGTTACATGTTTTTCAGTATCTGACTGTAATGTGAAAATGCGACAATAGACAACTAGCATCCGGTACTTCCATTGCACGCTGATTGGGAAGTCTAATTGAATTGTGGTTACTGCCTGACTGGTGGTGTTGGGTCTCACACAGAGGTGATATGCGACATGTGCCAATGGCTACGTGATCCCTTTCCGCAAAATGGAACAGCTAAGGATTTTATTTTCCCTTTCTGTGCGCATAAAAAATGAAATGAACTGACTATTAATACAATTGTACTGTGTCACACTAATTCTGTTTCATGTTTTGGAATCATGTAGTTACTTGATATATGCCAAAACTGCTAATCTGATAGTATTTTCTTGTTAGTGATGCTGATAGCTAATCTAACATTTTGTTTGCATGACCTTTTGAATTATTATTTTGCAAACCTTCAGGTCTGGGGACAAAGATAATGCCAAATATCGTCTAGTTGGTGTCATTGAGCATTGCTGGAGGACCATAACATGGGGGCACTTTGTCGCTTATGTGAGAGAAAGCAGGATTGTCAGTGAGGTGGAGACGAGCAATAGCTCTTCCTCATGGTTTCGTACAAATGATAAAAGCACTAGAGAAGTCTCCCTAGACGAAGTTCTCAAGTGCGAGGCTTTTTCCTTCTTTTCTATGAGAAGGTAGAAGCTTGAGACATGCATCATATTATGCCCAAGTAATAGCAATCAAATGGCATTGGCAAGTATGATTTGGTTTGCTAAGGATCCATTCAGTGCACGCAGTCCATACATGTACTGCTTTTGCTGAGGCATTGCAGGGCACCTGGTTAATGGCGGCTTGTAACCAGTTGGGGAAATTGTTACCTAATCTGTTCTTGCTCTTTTAGAAGGAATTAGGGCATGCTGTATTGGCTGAACAGGGTAGGAAATTGATCATAGAGTCACACCATGGCCTGGTTTTGTTAGATGATACTCGATCTTACATGCCAGGGGTTCACATTTTGTGACCACCTGCGATTTAATACAGATGTAAGGTGACAGGTGTTCATGATTTTGGTTATGGAAACATTTACTTGTTTTGTGAATTGTGGTTGCCAAGGATTTTTCTGTTTGATTGCCTTGGAGAATGACAGTGTAGGGTGCTCCTGGTTGATCAAGATGGCTTAATTCTGATTGCAGGCTGCTAGAACAATCGTTTTTTCACAATGCTGATTTGAAAGAAGAGCTCGATGAAAATTCAAGGGGATGTGTGTATTTTTCTTGAATACGCAGGAGATCTGCGTATCATTGCATTATAGAGCGAAAAGGATTAGCCCCTTACAAGCACCACCACCTCACTCCTGGCCGGACTGTGAGGGGTTGTTTCAATACATCGAATCACTTAAACTAAAGGAACTAAGAAAGAGATGAGAGGGGTTGTTTCAATACATCGAATCACTTAAACTAAAGGAACTAAGAAAGAGATGAGACCTGACCACAAAGAACACCAACCAACTAAACCAATGTAATCTATCCTAGCCCAACATCGTGACCCAGACCTAGCGTGAGCAGGCCACGCGCTCCTGCCAAGCACCAAAGGTGATATTTGTTTCTGAACTCTTCAAGCGTCCTGGTGATGCAGGGGTGAGACCCTTCAAAAACGCAAGCATTTCTATGCTTCCAAAGGATCTAGGAACCTATAATGATCATTGTGTTCAGCCCCTTTTTCTTCTCCTTTGGAATTCTCTTGGTTGCTTTTCGCCACCAATCAGCGAATGATTTCTCTCGCCTTGTGGGAGTCCAATCTTGCAGTCCCAAAGGAGTCAGAATCCGTGACCAAAATTCTCGAGCAAGGACACATGTAGTAAGCAGATGCTGGACCGTCTCATCTTCTTGATCACACAAGGGGCAGTGGGTTGGGTGAGGTAATCCTCTCTTGGCCAATCGGTCCGCCATCCAGCACGGCTAGCCAAAAAAATAATTTGCACTTTGCTGGTGCCCAGGATGTGTGTATCATGGTAAGCTGAGTGTGGATGTATTTGTTTTGGTCCGTGCATGTGGTATGTGTTTGCTTGCTGGCCCCAGGTGCATTTTCTAACCCATTATTCAAGTCTCTGTTTAGTGTTTAGTGTTGTTGCTCTCCTTGCTCAAGGTACATGCCCTCCCCCTTCGGACCATATCTTTGATTCAGCATCTTTAATGTTGTAACTGTTCAATTGTGCAGCTGTAAATATCTGAAATCCGAAATATTAAATTTTGAAACAGAAAATATCTGGATGTTAGGTTCCATATATAGTTATCTGTGGCCCATATGGTTTGGCACATATTTCTTTGCCTGTGCAAGACTTCTGTTTCCAATTTGTTTAGGCACCAATGGAAACTGGAAGATGCTTAAGGTGTTTCTGGTTTAGCTATTAAATGGTATGTTTTTCAAATCTTTGTTCAATCTATCTTTTATAGAACAATGAGTCCACAATTCTTAATGTTGTAGATGATCGACATGCTTGTTTTAGATCTTCCTAGTGTAGGTTATCCTCTCCTCGATGCTAGAATCTGGGAGCATTTTCATGTTGCTGCTCCCTGCGTTGTATTTCTGTCAGTGTTTATAGCGTGGATTGTTCTGTTTACAAATTCTACTAGTGTATGTTGCTTTCTTAGTTTCTTTTGTTAGTACAGTCGTTGATTGGGTGCATTGCGCGATAGTTTCACTGTGTTTGACCATTTCTTGATTTTACAGCATGTAAATTCTTTTGTCACATGACCCATCTTTTAGCTGTGAAATTAAATGCGAATGTCTTTCATATATTTAACAACCTGACTTGATTACAAAAGATCATGAGTCCATGTTGAATCAGCACTAAGCATCTGAAGATTGTTAGAAGTGCAATCCTTTTCTAGAAATTATTTCACTCGAGAAGGATGCATTTACTTGGACCTGTCAACATATGTATGATATCTAACGTCATAATGTTCAAGTGCAGGTTATGTTCAACAAGGATGAATGACCCGGTTCAGGCAAGTCTTCACCGACTACAAGTGGAAGACAGATGCTCAATCATATATGTTGTGCACATAGCATTGATGAAATACTGAGGCAAGCTTGTTTGCTAAGACAGTCTGAATCCTATGACGCAGATTCATTTTCTTTATATATAGTAGATTGTTCCCCTTTTATGGGAAATCTGATGTTTTGAAACTCGCTATGGGCATCAGATGCCAACCATTGTACTATAGGGCATAGGCATGCATATTCCATCACTATTATTTGAACCACTTAATAGTTTTATCAGGCTGCAAAAGCCTCAGCTTGGAATGGTAGTATATATATGCATATACGTGGCTCAATGGGCTTGCAGTACCATGTACATGGGAACTACAGCTGTACATGGACTGAGTGTGTTGTGTAATCTAAAAGTACATGGGAACTACAGCGTTTTATTTTGAATGTGCTTATCCAATTCAGAGACCATTCAGCCAGCAGAAGCATTACAATTCAGTCAGCCTGTTCGGTTGGCTGGTTCGTATCGTTACTGGTTCGTTTATGTGAGAGAGAAGTACTACTGGCTGGTTCATGTGAATAATGTCCATGTGAGGGGGCCCGGCCAGCCAGCCCAGCCAGCCAGCCCCAGCCGATCACGCAAACTTATGTACAGATTATGTGTAGCCTACCTCTGAAAAACAGTTTGTGTCTGTCAGTGTGTTACAACTCACAAGTTAAGCTTGATCTGTTTTATCTGTTGGTGCGTCACAGACTGAGCTTCCTGTGTATTGTGTACTGCTCAAAAGAGTGTCGGTGTGACGCAAATTGGTATTATAGGCCTCTCAAAAAATAGTTTTCGCCTGATAGCAAAAGTTGTCATGAAAACCATGGTTTCAGGATGATGGCACTGCACCAGTTCATGAGTCCGTTTGATTTAGGTCATAATTTGTTTTCAGAGTTGTCTCTTCGGAGACATCTGATAATTTGTTTTCAGAGTTTGAATGATAACTAGTTTTTTTTAAGTTCCTGTAGTTAGTGGTTTGTTTGCAGGTTCTAGTTTATATCATATTTAAACATTCACTAGGTAAATGCCCGTGCGTTGCAACGGAAACGCATAATACCACGATAACATATGTATGAGCGTGTGTTATATTATTATCTAAAATAGATACCGCAATCATAATGTTCCAATCAATATTACATAAGTCTTCACGAAAGATAGATAGTTAAAATATAACTCTAAATTTGAATGCAAAACTAAAACATCAACTTCAATCGTCGCATCATTTCATGCCTACGATACGCGAAAGATAAGTTTGCACTTTTTTAGGAATCAAGTGCTACGGAAAGATAATCATAACAAGTTTGTGTTTCACAATACATGTTTTAGAATCTATTCTACAATTAAGATTATGTGGACTTGAACGTAAAAATTATGTCCGGAGCTAAACAGGATAGTCTCTATGCAAAAGGCAGAGTTGGACATGTGGCTTTTTATTCCATAGAAGTGGGTAATAAGATGAGCATTTCCTTGTGCAATACCAAAATAAATATTTGTCTTCTTCCTGCAGAATCTGAGGTTAATTGAATTTAAGTCTTTTTTGTTGTGCTTGTTCAATATTCAATTTAAAATATTTCTTTGCCGTTCAATATTCAATTTAAAATATTTCTTAGGTCCCGTTTGGAGGAGCTCCGGGAGGCTCCGGCTCCGGTACTGTTCATGTACTGTAGCACGGAGCCGGCGGAGCTCGAAATCGTGGCTTCGCCGGCTCCTCCTCTTTTCGGCTTCTTTTCAGTTCATTTTGCGCCTCGATTTCCGAAACGGCTCCTGCTACAGTGTCGCTACAGTACCGCGAGGTGAGGAGCCGGAGCCGCCAGGAGCAGCGCCAAACGCGTCCTTAGCCTAGCTCGGACGCTCAGTCACTCTCACTCCGTGTCGGTCCTTCTTTGTCATCGGCCAAGCCCCCTCCCCATCCCTCGGTCGCGGCCCCTCATTCGCCCCCTCGGACGCCGCCACTCGATCCCGCCGTGGCTGCTCCCCCTCCTCTGATCCCGGCCGTGGTCCCCTCCGCTGCAGCTCGATCTCGCATCCGGCTGCGTCGCGTCATCCGTCAGCACTGCTCGAGGTTGCCCCTTGCCGTGTCCCCTCCGTTTCTGCCGCTCGAGCTCACCACAAGCTCCATTTGCTTGTGCACGGGCAGATCCACCGCTGCTCCTCGTCCCTCTCCTCCAAGCACTGCCTCAGTGCCTGCAGCACCGCCGGTGAGGCCCTGGTGTGTGGCCCTGCTGATGTTGTATGCATCAATGAATTTTTGAGGATTTAGGACCATAAAAGAGATGCACTAAATTTTTGAGGATTTCAGATCATACACTTGGTAACTTAGAATAGAAGATAGGAAGTGTTAATTAGGAAATTTTGTTGGATAATAATTCTTTTACTCTGCCTTTCAGGTTAGCCCCTTGAATCAAGAGTGTGTATTATTGAAACCATAAATAGAGAATTTCATTTGATCTTTTTGACAGGAAGCAATCTGTATTCCTTGGCTCACTTGATCTTTTTGAACCAAACTGGACTGGTTTCTGAATGTTGGCAGGTTGTGGTGGTGGACTTCATGGCTGATCAGCTCTGCAGGTTGAGATGCTTTATAAATTTCAAAAATTCAGCAATGGAATAACTGTATTGTGCCATTCAAATGTAAGGAACCATTTATGCAGTTTACTAACTTTCTAGAGCACTGATTACAGTTTAGACTAATAATATTTATCACCTTGAGAAATGCTACATTAATTTTTTTGCGGCACTACTGCTGAGATGGCAGACTGAAGTTAGTTCCAGCATTTATGCAACTCCTTTGATCGCTGATATCAACATGTATTTGTCACTTTAATTTAGAGTCTGTCTTTAGCATCACACCAATTCTGTTCTTCTGGTCAGTATTTTAATGCATTTTCCTTCATAAGATTTCATTATAGACACACTGTTAATGAAACTTTTTCTGTTGTGTAGTGATGGAAAGTTGGAAGTAGTGGTGCTATAATTTGTTCATTACTGGCACTGATGGAGACAAACTGCCAGGTGTTAGTATGCTATTTGCCTTCTCAAATTGTATGACTGAATTTGCCATGAACCAATGTTTGTCCATCCTGTTAGGGTGCATACAGATTAATTAGTTAGTATGCTATTTGCCTTCTCAAATGATGCTTCTACCATTAGTAATGGTGGTTCATTTAGCCTGTATTTTAGTAGCATAATTGCATGCGTGTCTATGTAAAAGATCATCCTTTAATGTCAAGCAATACTACTCAGTATCTCTGCAATTTTCCAGATTTTGTCCACTGCATTACTCTTTTCATTTATGAACTGTTCTTAGCCCATCATGGCACTGCTACATTTCATTGTTGGTAATGGTAATCATTTTTGTTTTACAGCCAATCACTCTTGCTTTGGTGTACGTTTGGAACAACACTAAAAGATCTACTATCAGATGTGACACATAGGTGGAGCGACATCTCGACTACTCAATGGGTGAGTAATGAGTAATACTAATGATGCATTATCTCAATAATACCTTACGTACATGATTGAGAATCAAATATACGTATATATGAAAAATGATAGTAGCATAAGTGATCATGCTTACCTGTATCTTGATTGAACGTTAATAAGAACTACATTAGAAGAAATTTTCCGTTCCACTCGCAGTAATCGGCGTGAGCTCCTAGTAAGGATCAGGTGCAGTTTGCGTCATCACCTGGGCGCAAACGAGGCCACACATTACTCAGAACTATGTATAAAAATAAGCCTGCATAGTTTGAAAATCTAAAACAAGGCCTTTCATTAGAACCAATCTATGAGGGAATTCAGATATTTTGCACATGCCAACAAAAAATATTTAAATAGGAATGAGGACAAATAGCACACACACCTGCAGAAGTGGAGATTTAAAAGCCTGAAAGCCTTGATCCGAGGGAGCCACAACTTAGCTGCATATGCAGTACAAATGCTACTATAATGAAATTATTATAGTATTGCAGTTCATGTACTACCAATTTCTAGCAAGTCAAGATTTTTCTTTCCCTCACTTATACAGCACACCTGGCTGATGCTACCATCCAGATATAAAACCTTAGCACGGGCATTATGCTACATTCTGAATTTCTGCAAGTCTGGTGCTGGACAAAAGATCATGCAATTTTCTGATCATGGACAGCACTTGCAAGAAACTGGCCACTGACTGAAATGGAGAGCTTCAGCTGCATATACTGAACCTTCACATGAACAGGACTGAAATCTTTTTCCATGGCATACACAGATGCAATAGATTAACTGCTTGTTCCTAGAACTAATCAAGTTCAAGCTCTGTTTTAACAAACAGCCCTAAATTCAGGGAAAAAAGGCTCTTATCACTGAGAATAAAAAAACTGAAACCGCATGACAATTGCAACTGGTCTCACAGATAGAGAATATCATGCTAGATAGGTAATGAGCCATGATCACAGTATAATGATATTCTTCTAGAAATTATTATAAATGTGTTGCAGAACTGAAATCTCAAAAATATAGGTACTGCATATAACTGGCCATGCAAGACAAAATAGCTTTCACTAAGTAATTTCACATATAACTCACATTGGAAAATCGGCAAACTCAGTTTCTGAATTTCATTCTTTTTGCAAGGTTGTAGCATCTTAGATCAAAATTCAAATGAAAAACAATATATGTACATAAGTACATTGATGATGTACAGATAGAACATATATAGCTCTAAAACATCCCAGTTTGCCCAGCTCCATCTGAACCAAAAGATAATAGGTTATCAGAGATATAACCAAGGCAGTAATGAGTACATGAGATATTCTCCAAAGCTGCTGTATAGCAGTAACAAGAAGATTTCAGAGTCAAACAGAGATAATGGAACAATACAATATTGGTATCCCGAACAAACATCCAAAAGTTCAGATAATAGTTCAGACATCTAAATTTGTAATTCACTCAGGGGAAAACAAATACATCCATCAACCATGGTGAGTTCCGCTAGAGAGAGAGTGTGAAGTAGATCATCCATAGAATGTTGGACCAGTTTGCCTTCAAAGAACTTATAAAATGACACTGAAAACTAATGTTCGAAACTGAGCCCGGCATGACAGAGCTGACAGTAAAGATCAGCAATATTCAGAAAGCCATAACTTCTGCTATATTCAACGAAAAATTATGTTTCTATCAGTCTATTATTCCACATCCATAGAATTTTGTAAGTATCTACATAGGCAAGGTATGCTTTATTTAAAAAAGGAAAAAAAAGGACTTCTGGGGGAATACTTTGAAGAAGTTTAATATATCTAAACAGAAACTATTATGTGTAGTGATGTGCTCAGGTTCATAGAATCTGTGCAGTATTTCAAACTGTCCTCAATTAGAAACAAAGGTATTTTGTTTAGAGATGAAGTGCATTTTGCAGGCAACCTTAGGCTATGCTCAATTATACTATGCTGACCCAACATAATGGTTCCCATCTGAATCTGATCTCGCCATGCAGAAAATTTGTGTTTGCCCTTCTAACTGTGCATAGAGTTTTCAAATGTATTGCCTTGGTCCATAGTAAGAAACTTCTCCATAGTAGAGCAGTAATGATTAATGCCGATGTTTCTCCAAAACTACTTGTGAGGTATCACACATGCGGCAATTCAATGCTCTCATGGCCAAATTGAGTTCTTTTTCTTTGTTGGGTAACACGGGCTTGATCAATCCTGCTAATTCCCGTTGGGGTATGAATGAAGAAGCTATAAGCAACAAAGCCTGATCTATGTCCATCTCTCAGTTAATCAATTTCTATTTCTTTGAAAGTTTTAGATTTATTTTGCGATCTGTTGTTTTCAACGCATGGGTTAGTTTTCAGTTTCTGTGAATAATGGAACAGCTTCATGCCATTGGCCTAGTTTCGTACTCCAAACGTAAAATGTATATTTTGTTAACACTGCCTATTTTGTCAATTCACTGACAATGCATCTATGGTTCAAACATTTTCAGAGTCGATCAGCACCACCACAGTTGAGATGCGAGGTACCTGGGAGGTTTACCGATGTACGAGTTGAAGACGTCGACGGAGCTGCGGTAGGAGGTGGTGAGGAGGACGCTGACGACGTGGTCGCCGGCGAGGTGCCGAGGAGGACGCCGACAACACGTTTGCGGGTGTCGCCGGCGAAGGCGGCAGCGCCCCGACGGCAGGGCCCTATGCCGGCGATTGCCGTGGATGTTCCGATGACGATGACGATGACGACTGGCGGCCGCTGGACGTGGGGCGCGATCAATGTGGAGCGTCGGCGGCCGGCCGGGCGTGGTGGCTCGGTGGTAGGGGAACGACTGAAGGGAGCAGGGGGCCGATGCGACCGGCTGGGCTTGTCAGCGAGCAGCCGCGACCTTGCTGGCGGCTGGGGTCGTCAGCGGGCAGCCACGGATCGCATGAGGAAGGGAGCAGGATTGCTGGTGGCTGGGCTCGTCAGCAGGAGGTGGGAGAAGGGAAAGGCATCGAGCAGTAGCCTGGCTCCTTCCTGCTGTGAGGCGTCGTGGGGGAGTTGTGGTCCCCCACGGTGGTCGGCGGCTTGCAGAGGGCCGGGGTGTCACGGAGGGGAGGGGAGCGATGCCGTGGAGGGGAGTGGAGCGACGAGTCGCGGGGCCGGGGTATCGTGCGCTCCTGCGCTGTCACGGAGGAGACCGAGGCAGCCACGGATCGTATGAGGAAGGGAGCAGGATCCACGATCAACGTGTCTCGCTGCAATCTTTCCTACTGGGCGATCGTGGGATCAATGTGGCCCCACCTAGCGGTGCAGATAGACGCATGAATAGTAGGCCGATCTACCGTCCTTCTATGGCGGTGATTACCTTCCTTATATTTGGCGGTGGGACGCACGGCGCGCGGAGAAACTATGAAGCCACGGGATCACACCCGGGGATGCATGGGAGCGAGCGGCTTTGGTGTAGTACGTGTGGACGGAATAGTTATGAATGTTTTAGTTGTACAGATTAGTGTGTCATTGTGTTCTTGTAGCTGGTCTAAGATGCTTGTTGCCTTTCTCAACCAGACTAAAAAAAATCAAGTAGCTATTTCACCTTATCAAGGTAGCTATTTCGTAGAAGAGCTCCAAACTAAGTATTATTGCAACATAAACAATGCATGCAGAATTCATAGCTTTATTTGAAGCAACACGATAGGCCACAATGGCGGAAGAACTTTATTCCTGGACTGAGTGGTCAACAACATATCTAAACGAGTAACCTTATATTGTGATAATTTGCCAGCAATTCTTTATGCCAGTGCCAAGTCAAGCGGTGCTACCAAACACACTAACTTCTTTTTTGACGCCAAACACACTAACTTCTAGTAGCATGTTGTGAAAGTCAAGGTCTCGGGTTCGAGTCGCGGTCTCCTCGCATTGCACAGGCGAGGGTAAGGCTTGCCACTAACATCCTTCCTTAGACCTCGTATAAAGCGAGAGTTCTCTGTACTGGGTACGTCCTTTACAAAAGAAATGCTCACAGATCAACTAACTAAAAGCTTACCACCCAAATATTTAAGTATCATGTGGCCAGAATGTGTTTATTGGCAAAGCTTCGACTCTAGTAAAAGGGGACCATTAATGCAACCATCTCTTTAAAAGATTAAGATTGATCATTTTGAGATATGGAATGGTGAACTGTAGTCACTGAGTTCAATAGCACTTAACTAATATATTGTAATTCTTTGGTCTTAGTGTGTTGTTTCATTGAAGAGTGGTTATATGTATTAGACTAGAGGAGGATTAATGTTGGAATAATCTCTCGCGACAAGGCCTAAAGGACCAAGTCCCGGCCACTCAAGCGCCCTGATAGAGGACGTCCAACCAACTCATGCTTACCGTCCCTATTACACATCACAATAACTTAAATGGGAGACTCGGTGCATCATGGAAACCAACGTTTCCCATGAGCTTAGCCACGCGTCCGACACTCCTAACTCTAACTCGATCTAGGGAGTGCTATAACTGACCGGGAGCCCGCCACCGCTCTGCACTGGCGACCTAATGAGAAGATGACGCCAACCACAAGTCTACACTGAGCTTTGATGTTGTAAACCGCAAGTCTACAACGAGGATGCCTGCTACACCATCAGCTCACAGTGGTGGATCGGCTTCATCCGCACACAAAGGTACGAACCTAAGAAATCTTAATCTCTAAATCTTAGTTGTTCTAAGGGTGAGCAAGACAATTAAGATCCTATAAGTTCTAACCCTAGTTTGACATTTTTTATATCGGAAGATCCAAAAATTGCCAAAATTCACGAATTTCAGTTATTTGCCTGTTTTTTTAGAAAAGGGAATATGTATTAATATTTCGGGCGTGGCTAGCGCCCGGTCGTCCAGACGCTAGCCCTCCGTTCTAATGCCCGCGCCGCTGCGCCTGCCTCAGCCTACTGCACTTGCGCCGCTACGCCTGCCTGCCCACGCCTCGTCTGCTGCGCTTGCCCACACCTGCTGTGCCTGCCAGCCACGCCTGCTGCTGCATGTTGCATGCCGTCGCGCGCCCACGCATGTACGTGGGCACCACTCGTGTCAGCGGGACCGCCTCCGCCTGCCCTCGCTTTTCGCGCTTGACACCGAGGCGAGGCAGTAGAAGACGAGTAGGGAGATGCAGCACCTGATCTAGTTTTGAAGCATCCAGATGCAACATACGTTTAAAGACAATGAAACATTTGAAATATACGTCTGAAACACTTGCAAAAACACCTGAAAAACACTTGAAACTATTGCAAAACATACGCAACATTCAGATAAAACACTTGCAACATATGTGTGAAAACATATGCAACATCCAGATAAACACATTGCAACATTCGTCGAAAAAAGATGAAACATTGAGAACAGAAGCTTG
Organism: Miscanthus floridulus; assembly: GCF_019320115.1. Classification (NCBI taxonomy): domain Eukaryota; kingdom Viridiplantae; phylum Streptophyta; class Magnoliopsida; order Poales; family Poaceae; genus Miscanthus; species Miscanthus floridulus. The sequence continues at coordinate 50,764 of NW_027096298.1, forward strand.
CAACATACATATACAACCATTGCAACATATGCAACATCCCGATCTACTATTGCAACATCCATCTGAAACAATTGCAAGATACCTCTGAAATAACATGAAACACTTGGAATGTATGCTTGCAATATGCGTTTTTCACCCTTCTTCCGTGGGGCGCATAGCAGAGCGGGGAACGACGTCGGTTCCGGCCACCAACGGCCGAGGATGGTGGTGCGGCCTAGCAGCAGCCAGTTGCGCGTGCGCCTGGCCTGCGACGGCCCCTTCTCCTGGCACCTGGCCTAGGCGTGGCGGTGGACGGAGCACGACATGGTGTGGCGGGGACAGAGGCGCCGCTGCAGTCACCGAGCACCTGCATGGAGCTTGGAGGCGGAGGGCGAGGCGGCGACCGGTGATCGAGTCCAGCACCAGCATCAGTTGGTGGGCGCGACTGGCAGCGTACCTTGGTGAAGGATTCCTCCTCTGCGAGGACAAAGGCGCTGAGGGGTATGGGGTCGAGCGTCGCGGGGGATGGCGGCGGTGGCGCGGCGGAGTGGGGCGGGCGGACGGCCGCACGACGCGGTGAAGCCGAGGCGGCACGAGGCGGAGTCAGGAATGTTTTTTATGAGAGGCGGACGAATATAGGAGAAGCGGGCGAAGCAGAGTGGGATGCCGCGTCCGACAGGATGGACGCATGCGTCTAAGCGTTTTTGTAATATTCCAGCCTCTGTACGAATTGATACATGTAGCTGACTTATTTTTTTTTCTTTTTTCTTGTTTTTGCTGAGGGCCTGTGACCAGGAACGGTCACCTGGAAGAATTCTTGGCCAGATTGATAGTTTAATTTGTATATAGCTTAATCCACCTTAACCGAACAAGGCCTAAATAGTATCCTGATTCCTGAACTCTGGTTCCGTTCATGTTATGGACACAGCACTCTGTCCACGGAAGATTGCTATTCTGGCGACGGCTGTGACTTACCAAATTTTGTTTGGTAGGGACTGAGACTTGCCCTTTATTTTCAAGGCGTGGCCATCGTGCAATAGAGGACGCAATAAGGGCGCCGTGCAACATGACAACTCGTCAACTCGTGCCTTCATCGGTCTCCCGTTCCGTAACAGATTCCGGCCCATATAAATTCAACAGCATCTCGTCAACTCGCGTAAAGTTTTCGGAACGTCAAACCCCAGCAGATCGACAAGGCCATGGCGCCGGGCATGGGCAAGGAAGCCACGAGCGCCTGCCTGGCCGGGCAGGCGGCGCTGGCCGCGCGCCTCCTCAAGCGCATCTCCTCAGAAGCCGCGGCGGCGGGCAACAACCTCGTCTTCTCGCCGCTGTCCATCCACGTCGCGCTGGCGCTGATGTCGACGGCCGCCGCGGGCGACACCCTCGACGAGATTCTCCGCGTCGCCGGCGCGCCGTCGCGGGAGGAGCGCGCCGCGTTCGTGAGGGACACGGTGGTGGACGGCGTCCTCGCCGACCAGTGCGGCATCGGCGGGCCCAGCATCTCGTTTGCCTGCGGCACGTGGACTGACAAGGCGTGGCCGCTCTGGCCCGCGTACGTGGACGCCATCGTCGGGACGTTCAAGGGCAACTCTTGGGCCGTCGACTTCCAAAACGAGGTTACTAACTAAATGAAAACGTGCCTATGCTTGATGTTCGATATATATCTACCAATTCAATTGCTTCGTCAAACTTTTTTTTTTGTGGATCTATATACGTACTTTATGTAGCTAACACTTAACATCAAATCTGAAGGTGTGTTTTTCTTGTGTGTATAAAGCCAAAAGAATCAAGAAAGCAGATCAACGCTTGGGTAGCCAAGGCCACAAGAAAGCAGATCAACGCCCAGGTGTTCAACCCCGAGGATGACGACAACGCTGACACCGTGCACGCCATCGCCAATGCCATCTACTTCAAGGGGGAGTGGCGCAACCCGTTCAAGAAGGAGAACACCGTCGACCGTGAGTTCCACCGCCTGGACGGGAGCTCCGTGGAGGTGCCCTTCCTGCAGAGCTGGTCCTACCAGTGCATCGCCTGCCACTCCGGGTTCAAGGTGCTCAAGCTGCCCTACGAGATGATGAACGAGCACAACTGGAAGCTCTACGACAGCCTGCCCAGGTTCTACATGTTCGTCTTCCTCCCCGACGGCAAGAAGGGTCTGCGAAACATCGTGGAGAAGATTGCGTCCTCCCCGGCGTTCCTGCACGACCAGTCGACCACCTACCCAAGGAGTATGTCCCCGTCGGCCAGTTCCGGCTGCCAAAGTTCAAGCTGAGCTTTGAGAGAGCCATAGAAGACGACCTTAAACATCTAGGCCTTCATCTGCCCTTCGACAGAAAAAAGGCGAATATGGGCGACTTGCTCCTTGAGGAAGACAAGCGGCGCGTGCGTGTCAACAGGGTCATCCACAAGGCGGTTATCGAGATGAACGAGGAGGGGAGCGAGGCGGCCGCCGTCACCGTGGAGTCGGACGATGATATGGGTTACTCGATGTTTGATGACTACCCACCACCGCCGAAGCCGGTGAACTTCGTCGCCGATCACCCGTTCGGCTTCTTCATCGTGGAGGAGACGTCTGGTGCCGTTGTCTTTGCTGGGCATGTTCTTGACCCTTCTAAGGAAGAGTAGACCTCAGTCTCGACCCAAAATAGTTGCATCAGACGAGTAGGGACGATGGGCAGGATTTTTTTTTGTTTAGTTTTCTGAGGTTGTCGCTTCGGTTCTTTCTTCAAAAGTTATATTAATTAACATTGTCTGGATCAATTTACAGTGTTGCAGAGTTGTCAAAAATCACATTATTTGCGTGGTACCCGAGTGTTCTCGATTCTGTTAAGGCCTCGTTGATCCTTAAGAATTGAATTCATTGTTATAAATTATAGTTTAGGCACAAATTTGAGATAGACTATATAATTTCTATAATTTTAATTAAGTTGGAGAGTTCAAACATAGCATGGTGATCTAGAATCCATTTCCTTCACCCACCCTATGAATTTGAGATAGACTTATATGTAAACTTTAAAAAGTTGTGGAATCTCAAATTCCAAGCCAAATAGCCAAATCCATCAAGTAAATTTCAATTCCTCAAAAATGAAGGGATCCAAACCGGTCCTAACTGTAAATCTTTGATCCTGGCTACCACATACTTCCTCTTCTTTCAGAACTAGCAGCAGCCCCTTCCCGAATTGCACTACGGCGAGCTCGCCTAGGTCGTGACGCCCCACCCAAGTACCCTACTCTCTGTTTCCAGCGGCTCACAGCCAGTGGCAGAGCGTGCCTTCAAGTGTGTGTGTGTGTGTGTGGGGGGGGGGGGGGGGGGGGGGGGGGGGGGGGGGGGATTCAATGGTAATGAACAGGTGCATAATTAAAGTACAATACAAAGTTGTTGCTTCTTTTTCATAATAAAAAAGTGCTACGTGAAGTTAAAATGACTGCAGTGAACAACTAACAAAAAAATTATTTCAAAGTAGAATTGGCAAGTAATTACGGGTGAAAAGATTTACATACTTGTCATCGGCTTGGCAAGCAACGGCCATTTAGCAGATCAAGGGCTCGAGCAAGTACATGCAAGGCAGTATGGTTGCATGAGGCCTGCTACTACTGCTATGTGCCGTGCAACCTTGTACAAGAGGAAAAAAAGCAAACAAGTACTACTATAGCATCCGTTTGATATTGCTGATGATCTCTAAAATTGTTTCACATGTGCTGGATCAAAGAATTATAAAAATCAACATTATATGAGTGAGCAAGTGCTTGAATGATGACTGGAGCATGCATGCTGACATGCAGCGCCTTAGATTTTCAGCCATGCATAGGGAGGCCATGACCCAGGATGGCCTCACGTGGCTCCGCCGGTGCTCATAGCAGCCATATCTCTGCTGCCCAAATCCAAACTAGTAGCAAATAAATCGAAACTAGCAAATGTTCGTTGGGCTCACGATTCTCTACTTTTTAGAAAGTTATTACAAACCTATATTAGTAACAAATGTTTTGTATAATATATTGTAGCCTTGTAGGACTCCAACCCAAAATAATTAGTCTGCATCTCGTATTACGATGAGTAAAAAAGCTTTGACCAAAATATATATAAAAATACTAATATTTGTGATACCTTGTGTCCTAGGTTTTATTCTATACAATGTAGATCAGCGTTTTGTGCACATAGAATTAGAAGGGTACCACACAAGATATAGACGTATACTAGTTCAGGTATGGAGTACCCTATATTCAGTGGAGACTAGATCTCTTATTCTGTATGCATAGTGTTTACAAGAATAAGGGGCTCCCTACGATACTAACTACCTTGTTTTATATAGTCCAGGGGAGGATAGGATTACAGATAAAGTCATAGCTTGTTATAAGGAAATATACTTGGATCTTGTCGGATCAGTACAAATAAGTGGGCTTCCATGTCCATCATATCATGCGGCCTCTCCTTCGACGAACTCGGTCCACCTTGTTCCTATTGGGCTTTTTTTCCAGGCAGTGAGGATACTCGTGAAGTCATGATCCATAACACTGACACCAAATAAACATCATTAGATTAACTAGCAAAACATGCTCGTGCGTTGCTGCAACAGGAGAAAAACCTATCATATATTTACGGAAACGGCAACGAATGGTACAGACCCACATGCGCACACACACAATAATATAAGTTAATGATGGTAATAATATATCAATATCCTATTAACATGTCAAATTAAAATACAATCTTCATAGATATCTTTTTCTCCCTGTGTAAAATATGGAAAAATTTAGACGTATCATCTTAACTTATTGACTTTAATTTTCAAACTATCCATGTGTTGGTTCTAATACTTAATTAGAGCCAGCATGTAGTTAGTTGTTGACTTGTCAAACAACTGATGGGCATTGATGATTATGACGGCCGGTCTATGCCAGCCCTCGTCGGGGATTATAGGGTTATATTTATTTAGATTGAATTAGATAACAACCTATTTAATAGATTTCAGTTCATGTATTGATTAGTTGGACCATTTGCTAATCTGTGTAACTTGTGCATAACAATTCAAAATAAAAAAATGAAAACGGAGTAACGATAGAAGAAAAGAGAAGCCACACACCAGTAGAGAAACGACCTTTCATCAATGGCTAAAAAGTATTTATTCCTTGTTTAAAAATTACAACCGTGACTAAAGGGAGGACTGAACCTTTAGTCTCGGATTATAATACAAACTGGGACTAATTCCACCATTTAGTCCCGGTTGTAACGGTTACCAAGGCGCGTCAATGCCAAAAGATTTAGTCCCGGTTTAAGACACGAACCCGGACTAAAAGTGTGACTTTTAGTCCCGGATTGAGACACGAACCCGGACTTAAGGTACCTTTAGTCCCGGTTTATGTCTCAAACCCGGACTAAAGGTGCATACAGAGTGAATTTAAAAGGAAAGCGTATCTTATTTAAGTTAGATGTGTGGTGGGGTTTGAGATGGTAACGCGTTCGCGTAAGAGCTAAAGTGAGAGGTCTTGGGTTCGAATATCCGCTAGCTTCTTTGCTAGTGACGGATAAAAATTCTAAATAAAAAAAACACGGAAATGGAGAACGACAGTAGGAAAGCAGTTTTACTTTTGTAGAGAAAAGGTGAAACCAATGAACGGAAAAACTAAATTAATATTAAGTATTATAGATAGCAATAGTGTGCGAGCGTTGTAACGAAATCCAAAACGTATAGGAATCGAATCCGTATTATCGCTAGACGTAAGCTGTTCTAACTTGTATGAACATGCGTCATGAATCCGATTTATATATGAGATATGGAGTGTGCGACCCAGTCTGAAGTATATATAGATATATTAGATATATTTTTTAGCTTTTATAAGAAAAAAAATAAAAAACCCGGAAAAGAAATAAAAAACCGAAAAAAGAGGCGTATCCGTGCATCCGCAGAAGTTCCATTCGGAATTTTCTGTTGCGTCGTTTCTGTACGTCCGTCTTCTGTTTAATTTGGTCGTGTCGTGTGCGTACCTTTTTCTGTTTGATTGACCGTCCGAGAATCCCGTTAGTTTCTCTTTGGTTAACCACCGTTCGAGCCCGTTCAGAATTCAGCCGTGCCGACGCTGCTATCGTTCGATTTTTTCTATCTCCACACTCACCCAACAATATTATGATTTGGATTCCTATTTAGGTATTTAGGATCTATCTGGATTAGGTCTAGAATTAGGATTCCTATCTAGGTTACTTAACAAAGGCCAACATATGTCATATAAAATAGGAGGATCGTACACAACAGTTTTCAAATTCACGAAGGTAGTTAGGAGAGGCCATACAAAAAAAATGGATAGAAATTTTGCCTCTTTATTATATATATATATATATATATATATATATATATATATATATATATATATATATATATATCAAGTCATATATTTTCATATTAAACATATTTTGAGATACAAATATGAACACTATTTTCTTTAAACCTAGTCGAAGTTGAAATTGATTATCATACATCAGAATTTTGTTCTAGGTTGTGAGAAGAAAACACCAAAAATAATAATTATTTTTCTAAAAATCTTCCTTCCTTTTTTGAAGTTTACGTTAATTTACATAGTGATAACTATGGTTTTCTAGCATTTTTACAATTTAATTTAACAGTTTTATTGCATGCATGACTTTGTATAAATTTTATTATGTGAAATGAATTTTAAAAATATGCATTTAAATGTCGAAAAAAGGTTTTGGCCTATTTATCAAAAATTTATTTCCAAAAGTTTGTTTCCAACACAAGTTTATATGAAGTATCAATTTTTTTTTGAAATGGGTTCAAATTCAACTTGAAAATTTAGTTTGAGATCTTATTTAAGAAAAGGCTAAAAATAGTTTTTTAGACGATTTAAACCTAGCTTCAAGGTGAGTTTGAGAGAACAAACTTTGAAAATCATGAAAGATAGTAATCTATGTTAGGTAATACCTCTACAAAAATCCCAACCTAATTTCTATTAGAAAAAAGTCTAGTTGACCTCCCCAAGTATCTCAAACTCTGATTCACTTTCCCCAATCGGAAAACCTATTTTCTGTCCTCATCTATCTTTTGAAACGTCCAAATTTACTCCTAGGTTGATTATGACAGCCGTTTTGGCCAATGTGTTGTCACATCAGATGCCCAATGTTATGCCACGTAGGACGCAAGGGAGGTTAATCGGACTATGTTGGCAGTTTGAAGGGGTCAATTATACTTTACCAAAAAAGTTATAAAAATATTTTATAAAAAGGAATCCAAATATTTTTCTTGAAAAACTATGCAACTCAAAATCCTAAACTCGGGTCTTCTTTTAGAAAATTCATAGAATTTTGTTATCTCGGAAAAATATGTAATTAGTTTTGAATTTTTCCTAAAATCATGATCTATTTTATGGAACCTAACTTGGAATTACTTAAATATTGTATGGTATCGTTTTGATATTTATTGGCTAGTAGATGCTCTTGCTATTTGTTATAATTAGTCTAGATTGACTTGGTCAGGCCCCACTAGATACCATCATATCGCAAAGAAATGTCCTCATGTTCCATGTTTACAAACATGCAAATGAATTATGTTTAGCGATTTGAATTATTAGCAAAAGATTATGTTTGTTGATATTTGAACTATTAGCACAGAATGGACACAACAACACAAGAGAATAATGTGCAAATAAGTCAACAAAATATTGCAAACTTTTTACATCAAGATGTCTGTAGTGACTTTGTGATTCTTAAGATATATTCTCTATGGGGATGGGTGTATGTTAGCACGTTCATATTGTGAGTGTGCATGTTCGTATGAGAATAGGTGTACACGCGACACATATGTTCATAATAAACAGTATCTGAGTATGAGGTGGTTACAGAACACTTAGACTGAAGTTTGATAAAATGAATATCAAAGATTGTTTCTCCAATCTTTGTGCTTGGTTTGAGCAATGTTTTTCTAAACGGTAAACGGTCTTTACACGGTCCCCCTTCGTTTAGCGTTTAGACTGTTTACACGGTGTTTAAACGAAGTTAAACGGTCTAAACGGTTTTGTACTTAAAAAAAATACATATAATTATATATGTGCATGTAAAAAATCAAGTATTCTAGCATTTATACATATTTATCCGAGTAAAAATCAATTATTTTGATATGTATATATATTTATGCATGTGAAAAGAACCAAATATAGATATTTATGCATGTAACATATCAAGCGTACACATTTATAAATATAATAAACTTAAGTATACAAATTTATCCATACAAAACTGAACTAGATTTACTTCGTGTTCGCCTAAACAACTGTTTAGCCCGTTTAATGCTGTTTATCTCCGTTCCGTTTAGGCCGTTTATACCGTTTTCTCATTTTTTTGACCGTTTAAACGGTCAACTGTTTAATTTCCGTTTACCCCCTAAACAAAACAGTTTACCACCGTTTACCGTTTACTGACCATTTAAACGGCCGTTTAATCCGTTTAGGCGAACACTGGGTTTGAGACCCACCGCTCCAGAGTGGATAATGGGTACTCTTAGTGGATCTTGAGCCTTGGTGACTCAAGGAAGCTCAACCCTTAGTTGGTACTCCAACCTGAACTAGAGGTAGTGACAACTACTTTAGACCATGAGAAAAATCTAGAGCTGTCTTTGTCCATCTCTTTCTTTCATGAGTATTGCTTGCATCCGTCATCTTTTTGTGTGCTTGAGACACTATCCGAATATTTGCTAGACTTGGTTTTGTCCTGGTGTGATACACTAGCTGAGTTACTTTCTTGCAAATTCTTAGGGACCCTTTGCTAGTGTGTTCTTGCTAAGGACATGGCTTAGTTTACTGGCACTATGGACTTACGTTGGTTTGGTTTTTGTAGCAATTTTAGAGTTGGTTCTTGCCGAGGAGTGAATTATTTTGTTATGTTAAGGTTTGTTGTTTTAATTTCTTAAGCCTCGATGCAGCACACCCTCTTTAGGTCATTTGATCCTTACAGATGTATCTAGTCTAAATTTATCCTTTTATGTTCTTGAAAAATACATATTGCAAACCGTCAACATTGAGATGTCTATAGTAACTTTGTCATTATATTAGAGTGAAATGCATTGTGGGTCCTTAAACTTTTTCCCACTTCTCACCTAGGACCATGAACTTTTTTTCGCTCATCTAGGTTCCATGAACTTTTTCCCACTTCTCACCTAGGTCCATGAACTTTTTTTCCCTCATCTGGGTCCATGAACTTTTTCCCACTTCTCACCTAGGGCCACAACAATCCACATAGGACTCTGCTGCCTACGT